>NC_083341.1:47419391-47729618 GCF_019175385.1 Lycium barbarum | reverse complement strand
GAAACGTTCCAATTCCAACTTATTTCCTTCTTTCAAATTCAATCACAACAACCCAACTTACAATCTTCCAAACAAATGTCTCACTTCCAAATTCATGAATTCCACCAACATTTTACATTAACAACTTCATTCATACAAATATAAGAATTCATGCTAGTGTCACATTAACTTCCACCACGACACCACAACGATTACAACTTCATTTCAAGCCATTAAATCCTCATTTTACATCATGGAATCCACAACACAACAATCAAACTACTAAATAAAATCAATTCATTTGTTCTACACAATGCAACTATATTCGGCCAACACCAAATCATACCAAATTCATGATTTTTATCCATTTCTACACACTACAACATACACAACCATCCATAACATATGTAAAAGTGGATTGAACACATACCTTTCTCACTCAACTTCTTGGCTTGGCTAAGGTTTCCAACTTGCACAACAAATGCTTTGCTTGCTCCAACAATCACTCCATGTTAATGGGGGGCTTCCAATTGCTTGGAATACTAGGAGAAAATATTTTTTTTCTGGATCAATTTCCATGGCCTCCATTTTGAGCCATGGCCGAACCCTACCATATTTCTCTCTTCATATTCCTAAGTTGGAAGATGAAATTGTCTTGCCTTGTAAGCATTGGCCTCTATTTATAATTAGCTCCAAGAAATGATAAGGGGACACATGCCCCCTTCTCCTTTGTTCTTGAAACTTCTTAAAATAAAGGATAATTATATCCTAATTTGTCATTTTTTTACTACATATATCATTGGTCCATATGGGCCAAGGCCCATATCTACCTTGGCCGGCCACCTTGGCCCATTTCATAATTTTTCTTGAAGTTTTATGAAATTTCCATTTTGCCCCTAGCCTTCCACAATATTACCATGAACCACTTTGTGAATTTCCCTTTTTACCCTTACCCTTTCTCCATATTTTCACACTAATAATATTCATAAATAATATTCATAACCAACTTGTACATTAAAATAATTTTGGATGATGGTCATTCCCTTAACTCACCACGACTACCTTGAAATATCCGAACGTACAAAATACGGGATATAACAATCAAGAAAAGAGAATGCACCTCCTCCAGTTTGGCAAGAAGTCATAGATGCCTTTATTCGCCACTATTTGCCACCCAAGGTTCGCGAAGCTAGGGCGGATAGATTCTTAAATTTGAAACAAGGAAATATGTGTGCCCGAGAATATAGCCTTCAGTTTAATTCATTGTCTAGATATGCTCCGACTATGGTGGCCGACATCGGAGATAGAGTGCACAGATTTGTGAGTCGCTTAGGGCCACATTTATTTAAAGATTGTTTAACGGCTTCATTGCAAGATGGGATGGATATTTCTCGCATTTAGGCCCATGCCAGAATCTAGAAGAGCAACAACATCCGTAAAGGGGTGAGCGTGATATTAATAGGGGGCAAAGCAAAAAGGCCAGATCTATGGGTGTAGGTAGCGACTATAGAGGGGGATCGAGGCAGTCATATCATAGACACTCAGGCCCGTCGGTGACTAGTGCACCTCCACGATTTGCAGGTAGGAGATTTGACCACTCCATTCATTCAGGGCAGGGTCAGAGCTCGAGAGCTTCAGGTTCTCAGTTTGGGGGTGATCATAGCCAGAGGAGACCCACAGTACCGCGATACAGCCAGTGCGGTATATTACATTCCGGAAAGTGTCGCCGAGGTTCAGATGCTCTCTATGCCTATGGCCAGGTTGGGCACATGATGCGAGATTGTCCGTCGATGAGTGATAAAGTTGGGGTTCAGCCCACAGGATCAGTGGCTGGTTCTTCTTCTATGCGTCCGGTAGGGCAAACTCCCCAGGTTCCAGTAGGCCGAGGTAGAGGCAGAGGGGGAGCGTCCAGTTCAGGTGGCACTCAACCCCGTATTGATGCTCTAGCCGGACACCAGGATCTTGAGTCCTCCCCGAATGTGGTTACAGGTATATTATCTGTATTGTCTCATGACGTATATGCATTGATAGATCCGGGTTCTACGTTATCTTATATCACTCCATATATTGTTGGTCGCATTGGGGTGAAACCCGAGCCAATTACACCTTTTGAGGTATCTACTCCGGTTGGTGATCCCGTGATAGCTAGACAAGTATACAAAAAGTATGTAATTGTGATATGTGACCGCCAGACTAAAGTTGATTTAGTTTAGCTGGAAATGCTAGATTTCGATATGATTATGGGCATGGATTGGTTGGCCTTATGTTATGCTAATGTTGATTGTCTGATGAAAGTAGTTCGATTTCAATTTTTGGGAGAGCCCGTGTTTGAATGGAAGGGTAATACAGCATCTCCAAGAGGTAGGTTTATTTCCTACCTTAAGGCAAGAAAGATGATAGCTAAAGGCTATATTTATCACGTAGTCCGAGTCCATGACACCGAAGCAAAGTCGCCAACTTTCCAATCCGTTCCTTTAGTGAATGAATTTCGGGATGTATTTCCAGATGAACTCCCAGGTCTTCTTCCAGAAAGAGAGATTGCTTTCACTATTGATGTGTTTCCAGACACCAAGCCTATTTTTATTCCTCCTTAGCGAATGGCTCCTGTAGAATTGAAAGAGCTAAAGGCACAATTGAAGGATTTACTTGAAAAAGGATTCATTAGGCCTAGTTCCTCACCGTGGGGAGCACCAGTCTTATTTGTGCGAAAGAAAGATGGTTTCCTACGGATGTGCATCGATTATAGATAGTTGAATAAGGTGACGATTAAGAATAAATATCCTCTTCCGAGAATTGATGATCTATTTGATCAATTACAGGGTGCTAAGTGGTTTTCCAAAATAGACCTAAGGTCAGGTTATCATCAAGTGAGAGTTAAAGAAGAAGATATTCCCAAAACAGCCTTCCGAATGAGATATGGCCATTATGAATTTCGGGTGATGTCATTTGGGTTAACTAATGTCCCGACAGTGTTTATGAATTCGATGAATAATGTATTTAGTCCTCTTTTGGACCTATTCGTGATAGTGTTCATTGATGATATTCTGGTATACTCTCGGACAGAATCAGAACATGCAGACCATTTATGTATTGTTCTTGGAATTATTCGAACTCGAGAATTGTATGCAAAATTTTCAAAGTGCGAGTTTTGGTTGAGTTCTGTGACATTTTTGCGTCATGTTATTTAAGATGATGGTATCCGAGTGGATACTCAGAAAATTAAAGCTGTGAAAACTTGGCCAAGGCCTACAACGCCCACGGAAGTCTGTAGTTTTCTGGGATTGGCAGGCTACTAAAAAAGATTCGTGGAAGGGTTTTAATCTATTTCGGCCCCATTGACGAAGCTAACCCAGAAGTCAGCTAAATTTTAGTGGAATGATGCTTGCAAACACAGTTTTCAAGAATTGAAAGATAGGCTAACTTCAGCCCCAGTCTTGACACTCCCAGAAGGACCAAATGGTTATGTTATATATTGTGATGCTTCTGGTGTCGGGTTAGGATGTGTGTTAATGCAACACCGTAAAGTCATTGCTTATGCCTCAAGACAGTTGCGGAAACATGAAAAGAACTACCCAACTCATGACCTTGAATTGGCTGCAGTTATTCATGTATTGAAGATGTGAAGACATTACTTGTATGGTGTTCATGTTGATATTTACACAGATCACAAGAGTCTTCAATATATTATCAAGCAGAAGGAGTTAAATCTACGGCAGAGGCGATGGTTAGAGTTACTTGAAGATTATGATGTGAGTATTTTATACCACCCCGGGAAGGCAAATGTAGTAGCTGATGCGCTTAGCCGCAGATCAATGGGTAGCCTATGTGAAGCTCCTCTGGAGAAGAAGGAATTAATTCGTGAGCTCCACCTGCTAGCTAGCCTTGGGGTTCACCTATTCATTCAGGCTATATAGGAATTGATATCAATAATCTCACTGTTTCATCCTTGGACATAGAGGTGAAAGAGCGTCAATTTGAAGATCCTCAGTTAAGCCACTATAGAGACACATTCCATGAAAAAGAGAAGTCTTCATTTGAAACTTCTATTGATGGAGTTCTTAGATACTGAGGTAGGCTATGTGTTCCGAATGTTGCAGAATTACGCCGTCGAATTCTAGAAGAAGCTCATTATTCTCGGTATTCTATTCACCCAGGTGCAACAAAGATGTATCATGATCTTAAGTTAATGTATTGGTGGGATGGAATGAAGAAAGATATAGCAGAATTTGTAGCTCAATGTCCAAATTGTCAGCAAGTGAAAATCGAGCATCAAAATTCAGGAGTATTATTTCAAGCAACGGAAATCCCTACTTGGAAATGCGAAATGATCAACATGGATTTTATTGTGCGGTTACCTCGTTCCCGAAGTTAGTATGACTCCATATGGGTGATTATGCAAGGATATATCTTAAGGAGATTGTGCAACATCATGGTGTCCCGGTGTCCATTATTACTAACAGAGGGGCACAATTTACAGCTAAGTTCTGGAAATCTTTCCAAGAAAGTTTGGGTACTCAAGTAAAGCTTAGCACAGCATTTCATCCCCAAATTGATGGACAAGCCGAACGTACCATTCAGACCTTGGAAGATATGCTAAGAGCGTGTGTTCTAGATTTCAGTGGTAGTTGGGATGACCACTTACCTCTTATTGAGTTTGCATACAAAAATAACTACCATTCTAGTATTGAAATGGCTCCGTATGAAGCTCTGTATGGAAGGAAATGTAGATCCCCAATTGGGTGGTTTAAAGTAGGAGATGTACAGCTAATAGGCCCTGAGTTGATTCAACAAGCAGTAGAAAAGGTCAAGGTCATCCAAGATCGGTTGTTGACAGCCCAAAGTCGCCAGAAACCTTATACAGACGACCGTCGACGAGACTTAGAATTTCAAGTTGATGACTTGGTATTCTTAAAGGTGTCGCCAATGAAAGGAGTGATGAGATTTGGTAAGAAAGGGAAGTTGAGTCCTCGATATATAGGACCTTATAAGATTGTTCGTAAGGTGGGCCAAGTAGCCTATAAATTGGACTTACCCTCAGAACTTGAATCAGTCCAACCATTTTTCCATGTCTCAATGCTCAGTAAGTGTGTTGGAGATCCTACGAGGATTTTTCCAGTAGATGATGTTCGAATGACAGAAAGGTTGGCTTATGAAGAAGTACCCGTTGCCATACTGGATAGGCAAGTACGGAGACTTAGAAGTAAAGAAGTAGCCTCAGTTAAGGTCTTATGGAGAAATAACAACCGAGAAGAAATGACTTAGGAAGCGGAAGAAAATATGAAGTCCAAGTACCCGCGTTTATTTCAGCCCCTAGAAGAAATCCAAGATGAAACGTCAAGATTATGAGGTTTGTATACTTCCTTTTTATGCTTTTGGGTCGTGTTTGGCCAAACTTTATTACTATTATGCTGTGGCCCTGTAAGGCATTGTTATTATGAGCTGTTGTGACAGGATGGTAGTGCCATATTTGTCACGACACAACCCCGTAGGCCGTGACTAGTGCCCGATCTGGGCACCCAAACCCATCTATCAAATGCATTCAAGTAAATAGCAGAAGCAGACAAGGCTATATTCCAGATTTTTGATAATTTCCAGAAAAATTTCAGCAGAGTTTCCTTTGTTTTACACACTATCCAAAATAACCCTGTACACAACAAACACCAACAAAGGCCACACAGGGCTAACAAAGCAACGTATAAACATATGCGGACCGGCCGCCTCGGCGTATGGGATCGCCCAAACAACATATACACATAACCATACAGAAAGACCCTAACCCACAGACATGTCCACAGACCTCTAAACTGACCGACAGAATCATATGACGGGACAGGGCCCCGCCGTACCCAAATAGTCAGACATACAGAAATACACACATAGCAAAAGATATATGTACCAAAAGTGGACTCCGAATCAAATGGAGTACTCCGAAATAGCAGAAAGTGGAGCCTACAGTGGTGGATCACCGGCGTCTGTACCTGCGGGCATGAAACGCAGCCCCCGAAGAAAGGGGGTCAGTACGAAAGACGTACTGAGTATGTAAAGCATAAAGTACAGAATTATAGGCCACAACTGAAAGAAAACAAGATAGAAAAAGGGAAGCACTGAATGATATATCAAAATTTGTAGCAAAAACATATATATATATAATGCAAATAAAATCATGCAAGGCTCAAGAACGTGGTCACCACTCCGACGCTGGTGCCACACACAGCATAACTCTAGAAGGTTCAAATCTCCGTACATCCCCGAGCACACATATCATCATACATATCACCAGCCATATAACAGCATAATACCAAACGGAACCCGGCCCTATGGCGAGGCCTCGGGAACCGTAACACAGCATACGGCCGAATTTATCATAGCGCGCACGAATCATAACTGGCTCGGGAACCGGTGAACGAATTATAGTAAGGGCACGAGCGGAGTCGTGAGCAAACAATGCAATTTGTATGTCAAAATATTCTTTAGAACTTGATAAAATCATAGGTCAAGTCTTTAGTAAAAATAGTCGAACAATTAGTTAGTACGGAGTTCATTTTACAAAAGTGCTCCCGAAATGGTATTTATAACCCCAAAACATAGTTTAGCATATTGTGTTAATCAAAACATTATTTTATAATAGACGATTCACAGTTAAAGGTCCCTTGTCAAACTTTTACAAAAAGAGAGCCTATTAGAACAAACAAGGCATCTCGGGGTTAGCGGGCCCACCACGGGTCAAGTCGAGGTGGCGGACAAGAATCACGGACATTTGGGGTCTATGGGATCATACATAAAGGTTTCGAAGTGATCCGACGACGTTTGCATAGTTTCAGACACTTGGTTCCTTTCTAGCCAAAATAAGGTCTTTAAGCTTCAATTCAATTGAATGAATAGTAGACATTTTATAATTCGGATTTCGAGGAGCAGGATTGCTCCCGGGGTTCCGATATCAACCTAGCATACCTAAGACATGCCAAAAGAAGGAGTGGGTAGCCTTACATACCTTATATACGTCTTACGCTCGCCCAAAACTCAAGTCCCGTTTCGCTCAGAATCTGCAAATGGTCAGAGTTACCTAATTAGGAATTTCAATACTTAAGAATGCACTTAATCCCATATTTGCCTACCGAAATTTCGGCAGCATTTCCCCTATATATATATCACCCCGAGACTTGGCTCGGCTCCATATACAACAACACAATAGCCCACAATATCACAAACATCATATGTCGCAACAAAATAAGTCTAACGTCAATATTCTTTCTTTCTACATAAGTCAACAACTTTCATCCAAACTTCACAACATCAAACTAACATCCACATTATCATATTCATTTACTCATTCAAAGTTATTCAAACACATTCCAATAATATTCCAAGCGATATACATGAATTCAAGTATGCCGCCACTTTCCATATTCTATCCAAAACTTCAACAAATGCGACAAACTATCAACTCGCATTGTTTTCATCCAAATTCATTAACAACGACCATAATTCACATTTAAAATCTTACTTCTATAATTATATAAGATCACATGAAAATTACATAATCTCCCATATCGACATAAGACCAACTTCAATGCCAATTCAACTCGTTTAACATTCATTTACATCATAAATGCCACAACGACACAACTAACAAACTAAACAAAATCAAATTCACCTCCCCTCCACCACACTATGGCTCACGGCCAAACACACCCTTCTCACACACACACGCCATGCACAAACACAACACCATTCCATAATCTTCATGCAACATCAATCACTATAACATATAAACCCATTTCATAACATAAAAACATAGATTTCTCACCTTTTTCTTGAAATTCCGATTTGCCGCAAACGTCGCTCTTTCGCCAAACTAATTGTATCACGTCGGAGAGCGTCTTAAACTTACTACTAATACAAAAGAACAAGATTTTTAGGATCAAATCATGGCTAGGAAAATTATTATTTTTTTCCAAGGGTTCGGCCGAGAGGGTCCTTTGGGGTGCTCTCTAATTTTTGTGTTTGTTTTGTTGTTCTTGAACTTTCTAAAGGATAAACACAATATATAATATGCTTAATTAATAGCTCACATGAGAGTCACATGACCATTTCATGGGTTGGGCCAAGTCTCTTGGTCGGCCACCCCTTGAACTTGGGCCTCAATTTTCTTAAATTTTGTTGAGCCCAATTCGTTAAAACTCTCGTTTTGTAATTCCCGAAACTAATTTCCGAAATCCCAATTTGCCCTTGGACTTCCTCCATATTTCCACACCAATATTTTTCATAAACAACCTAGACATATTAAAATCAAGATATTGCCTTATAACATACAAGTCTTAATTATTTCCAAGATTTCCCAATTATGCGAAATTACGGGACATAACATTCTCCCCCCCTTTAGAACATTCGTCCCCGAATGTTAAATTAGTCTTATAAACATAACGGGGGAGTCTCTCTTTATGATTAGCACACATAATTCATTCGTCAATCAACACTACAACCTTAAAATTTAGATTACCTGTGGGCGTAGGAAATAAGTGGGGGTATTTCTTCTTCATCTCATCCTCCGCCTCCCAGGTCATTTCTTCCCGGTTGTTGTTGCGCCGCAGGACTTTAACAGAAGGCACCTCCTTAGTACGTAGTCTCCTGACCTGCCGATCCAGAATAGTTATAGGCTGCTCTTCATAAGACAAATGCTCTGTTACCTGAATGTCATTTGCTGGGAATATTCTGGAAGGATCACCAATACATTTTCGCAGCATGGACACATGAAATACCGGGTGTACTGCCTCCAAATCGGATGGTAAGTCTAGCTCATAGGCGACCTTGCCTATCTTCCGAATGATCTGATATGGCCCGATATACCGCGGGCTTAACTTACCCTTTTTACCGAATCTCATAACACCCTTCATAGGCGACACCTTCAGAAATACCCAGTCGCCAATCTGGAACTCTAATGGTCGACGTCGTCTGTCTGCATATGCTTTCTGTCGACTCTGTGCAGCCAATAATCGCTCCCGAATAAGTTTTACTTTATACACTGCTTCCTGGATCACATCTGGCCCAATTAATTTAGTTTCGCCCACGTCGAACCAACCAATAGGAGACCTACATTTTCTACCATAAAGGGCTTCGTACGGTGCCATCTGAATGCTGGAGTGATAACTGTTATTATAGGCAAATTCAATAAGCGGCAAATGATCATCCCAGCTGCCTCTGAAATCAATAACGCAGGCCCGCAACATATCTTCCAGCGTCTGAATAGTGCGCTCGGCCTGCCCGTCGGACTAAGGATGAAAAGCTGTACTGAGGCTCACCTGAGTCCCTAATCCCTCCTGAAATGACCTCTAGAAATTTGCCGTAAACTGGGCACCTCGGTCTGTAATAATAGATATAGGGACTCCGTGAAGTCTGACTATCTCCCTGATATATAATCTCGCATAATCCTCGGCCGAATAAGTAGTTCGAACTGGAAGAAAATGGGTTGATTTCGTCAATCTGTCAACAATAACCCAAATAGAATCGTACCTGTGTGGAGTGCGCGGTAACCCAACAACGAAGTCCATATTAATCATCTCCCATTTCCAGGCTGGAATTTCCATCTCCTGTAATAATCCACCGGGCTTCTGATGCTCAATTTTTACTTGCTGACAATTCGGGCACTGACTAACGAACTCGGCAATATCTTTCTTCATACCATCCCACCAGTACAAACACCTGAGATCATTATACATTTTAGTGGAACCAGGATGAACAGAATATCGCGCATTATGCGCCTCGCCCATAATTTGTCGCCGTAAGCCTGCAACATCCGGTACACAGAATCTGCCTTCATATAATAATACCCCTTCCGGCGAAATTTCAAACGGAGTCTTTTCTTTATTAAGGGCCACATCCCTGTACTGAACCAGAACAAGATCCTCGAACTGACGCTGCTTTACCTCTTCTATAATAGATGATTCAGCAACTGCACGAACAGAAATCCCAGAATCTCCAGAATCTGCCAAACGAACTCCAAGGTTGGCCAACTGATGAATTTCACGAACCAAGTCCTTCTTACCAGGTGGCACATCAGCCAAGCTGCCCATGGACTTGCGGCTAAGTGCATCCGCTACCACATTGGCTTTCCCAGGATGGTACAGAATATCAACGTCATAATCTTTCAGTAACTCAAGCCATCTCCTCTGCCGCAAATTCAGTTCTTTCTGCTTAAAAATATACTGGAGACTCTTATGGTCCGTATAAATATCAACATGGACCCCATATAAATAATGCCGCCAAATCTTCAAAGCATGAATCACCGCGGCTAACTCAAGATCATGAGTGGGATAATTTTTCTCGTGCGGTCTGAGCTGCCGGGAAGCATAGGCTATGACTCGACCGTGCTGCATCAACACACAACCTATCCCAATACCAGAGGCATCACAGTAGACAACATACCCGTCTGATCCTTCTGGAAGAGCTAATACTGGTGCTGTAATTAATTTTTCTTTCAACATCTGAAAGTTGCGCTCGCAGGCATCGGTCCACTGAAATTTCGTTGCTTTCTGAGTAAGCTTCGTCAGTGGTGCTGCAATAGAAGAAACTTTTTCCACGAACCTCCGATAATATCCGGCTAACCCCAGAAAACTGCGCACCTCTGTCGGTGTAGTAGGCCTGGGCCAATTCTGTACAGCTTCAATTTTCTTTGTATCGACCCGAATACCGTCTGCTTCGACAATATGCCCCAAGAATGCCACAGAAGTTAACCAGAATTCACATTTGGAAAACTTTGCATATAATTTCTGTTGGCGAAGAATACCAAGTACCGTCCTCAAATGATCTGAATGCTCCTCTGCTGATCGCGAGTAAATCAGAATATCATCAATAAACACAATCACGAACATATCCAAGAAAGGCCGAAATACCCGATTCATCAGATCCATAAATACTGCTGGAGCATTAGTCAACTCGAAAGACATAACTCTGAATTCATAATGCCCGTACCGGGTCTTGAAAGCAGTCTTCGGGATATCTGATTCTCGCACTCGCACCTGATGATAACCCGAGCGCAAATCAATCTTTGAAAAATATTTAGAACCCTGCAACTGGTCAAACAAATCATCAATCCGGGGGAGGGGATATTTATTCTTTATAGTCACCTTATTCAATTGCCGATAATCGATACACATGCGCAGTGACCCGTCTTTCTTTCTTACAAATAATACCGGCGCTTCCCAGGGTGATGTGCTAGGTCTGATAAAACCCTTATCCAACAAATCTTTCAGCTGCTCTTTCAATTCCTTCAATTCAGCCGGTGCCATTCTGTACGGAGGAATAGATATAGGCTGCGTATCCGGCAACAGCTCTATGGTGAAATCTATCTCCCGCTCGGGCGGAAGACCCGGAAGCTCATCAAGAAATACATCTGGGAATTCATTAACGACCGGAACAGACTAAATAGTAGGTGTCTCAGCTGTAGTGTCATGCACACGAACCAAGTGATAGATATAGCCTTTCTGAATCATCTTCTTAGCCTTGAGGTACGAAATAAACTTACCCCTCGGCGATGTTGTAGACCCGAACCACTCTATAACTGGTTCCCCTGGAAACTGAAAACGGACTACCTTTTTCTGGCAGTCAATATTAGCATAACAGGAAGATAACCAGTCCATACCCATAATGACATCGAATTCCAGCATATCCAATTCTATCAAGTCAGCTTTAGTGCAACGATCACATATAGTCACAGAACAATCCCTATATATCTCCCTCGCTATAATATAGTCCCCAACCGGTGTAGCTACCTCAAATGAATCTATAGGCTCAGACACTATCCCAATTTTACTAGCAACGAGCGGGGAAATATATGATAAAGTGGAACCAGGATCAATCAGTGCATATACAGATCTAGAGAAAACCAGTAATGTACCTGTGACGACATTCGGCGAAGCCTCCTGATCCTGGCGGCTGGCCAATGCGTATATGCGGTTCGAGGGACCGCAAGAACCTGAAGCCCTGCCGCGACCTCGACCGCGTCCCGCCGGTGCTGGCATACCTCGCCCTGCAGGGCGCGCCACTGATGGAGCAGATGATGAACCAGCGGCTGATCCCGTCGGCTGAGCTACACTACCTGAACCACTCGCCAACGGACAATCTCGTATAAGATGGCCCTGACCACCGCATGAAAAACAGGCTCCAGTAACTCGATAACACTCCCCAGGATGTGATTTCCCGCAATGAGAACAACGGGGCCTGGGTGGTCTGGGCTGGCTGGGACCTATGGATACCTGTGAACCTGACGCCCTGGAGCTCTGACCGGCTCCAGACTGTCCCGCACTGTCAAATCTCCTGCCGCCTGACTGTGTAATCCGGCCTGACGAAGGAAGGTGTCTGCCTGACTGCTGCTGCTGCTGAGGCTATCCGCCTCGATAATCTCCAGAATATCCTGCTGACCTGGCCCTCTTGGGCGGCCTCCTGTCCCGATCTCTGCTGGAATAATCGGCTCTATGTCGGTCCTCCATACCCAGGGCATAAGCTTGTAGTCGGGCAATATCCATGTCTGCCTGCAATGCCACCGCCATACAGCCATCAATCAAATAGCGGTCTAACCCCATCACGTATCTGTGCATCCGATCGACCATATCTGCTACTATGGCAGGTGCATACCGGGCCAAAGAATCAAACTCCATATTATACTCACGGACGCTCCGACCCCTCTGCTGCAGATGCAAAAATCGGTCAACCCGCGCCCGCCGTAACTCTGGGGGAAAAAAGTGGTGAGTGAAAGTAGTCACGAACTCATCCCAAGTAGCTGGGGTAGCACCCTCACCCCTGGATAGCTCCCAGGACTCATACCAGTGAGCAGCAACATCCCGTAGTCTATGCGAAGCCAACTCAACAGACTCAGTCTCTGAAGCCCTGACCAAGTCTAGTTAGCGCTGCATCCCCCGAATAAAGTCATGGGGGTCCTCCTCGGGCTTAGACCCGTAAAAATCTAGAGGGCCACATAATAAAAACTCTCGAACCCTCAGGCTGTCACGCCTGTCGTCATCATCGTCATCTCTCCGCCCCCGTCTGCGAGCCTGCCCCGCTACCAGTGTGGTCAATAACTGTACAGCCTCTCTCAGTGTCCTGTCCTCCGCCCCTGTCTGAGGAGCTGGAGGCTCGGGTGCGGGTACTCGGGCCCCTGGAGCTGCTGATGGACCTACTCCAGGCTCCGCCGGTGGTGTGGCGGATCCCTCTGAATGGGGCACAACCTCGGGCAAATCATAAACACGAGCCCGGGTAACTCGCTGTGCCTGACTAGTGCCTGCCATCCCTGCCTTGCCCTTCTGGGCCGCTGTTGCCTTCTTCGGAGGCATCACTGCAAACACAATAACGGATCAGATCAAAATCGTCCTAATAGCACAGCTCTAACGCACGATCTAAGATTCCAAAGTAAAGTAACACCCTAAATGCCCTGTAGCCTCCTGTTTATAGATGTGGTGCACAACACACCGATAAACAAGACTCTACGAGACACGACCTGTAGACATTCCGAGGACAAACCGCTCTGATACCACTTTTGTCACGACCCAACCCCGTAGGCCGTGACTAGTGCCCGATCTGGGCACCCAAACCCATCTATCAAATGCATTCAAGTATATAGCAGAAGCCGACAAGGCAATATTCCAGATTTTTGATAATTTCTAGAAAAATTTCGGCAGAGTTTCCTTTGTTTTACAGACTATCCAAAATAACCCTGTACACAACAAACACCAACAAAGGCCACACAGGGCTAACAAAGCAACGTATAAACATATGCGGACCGGCCGCCTCGGCGTATGGGATCGCCCAAACAACATATACACATAACCATACAGAAAGACCCTAACCCACAGACATGTCCACAGACCTCTAAACTGACCGACAGAATCATATGACGGGACAGGGCCCTGCCGTTCTCAAATAGTTAGACATACAGAAATACACACATAGCAAAAGATATATGTACCAAAAGTGGACTCCGAATCAAAGGGAGTACTCCGAAATAGCAGAAAGTGGAGCCTACAGTGGTGGATCACCGGCGTCTGTACCTGCGGGCATGAAACGCAGCCCTCGAAGAAAGGGGGTCAGTACGAAAGATGTACTGAGTATGTAAAGCATAGAGTACAGAATTATAGGCCACAACTGAAAGCAAACAAGATAGAAAAAGGGAAGCACTGAATGATATATCAAAATTTGTAGCAAAAACATACATACATATATATATATATATATATATATATATATATATATATATATAATGCAAATAAAATCATGCAAGGCTCAAGAACGTGGTCCCCACTCCGACGCTGGTGCCACACACAGCATAACTCCAGAAGGTTCAAATCTCCGTACATCCCCGAGCACGCATATCATCGTACATATCACCAGCCATATCACAGCATAATACCAAACGGAACCCGGCTCTATGGCGAGGCCTCGGGTACCGTAACACAGCATACGGCCGAATTTATCATAGCGCGCACGAATCATAACCGGCCCGGGAACCGGTGAACGAATTATAGTAAGGGCACAAGCGGAGTCGTGAGCAAACAATGCAATTTGTATTTCAAAATATTCTTTAGAACTTGATAAAATCATAGGTCAAGTCTTTAGTAAAAATAGTCGAACAATTAGTTAGTACGGAGTTCATTTTACAAAAGTGCTCCCGAAATGGTATTTATAACCCCAAAACATAGTTTAGCATATTGTGTTAATCAAAACATTATTTTATAATAGACGATTTCACAGTTAAAGGTCCCTTGTCAAACTTTTACAAAAAGAGAGCCTATTAGAACAAACAAGGCATCTCGGGGTTAGCGGGCCCACCACGGGTCAAGTCGAGGTGGCGGACAAGAATCACGGACATTTGGGGTCTATGGGATCATACATAAAGGTTTCGAAGTGATCCGACGACGTTTGCATAGTTTCAGACACTTGGTTCCTTTCTAGCCAAAATAAGGTCTTTAAGCTTCAATTCAATTGAATGAATAGTAGACATTTTATAATTCGGATTTCGAGGAGCAGGATTGCTCCCGGGGTTCCGATATCAACCTAGCATACCTAAGACATGCCAAAAGAAGGAGTGGGTAGCCTTACATACCTTATATACGTCTTACGCTCGCCCAAAACTTAAGTCCCGTTTCGCTCATAATCTGCAAATGGTCAGAGTTACCTAATTAGGAATTTCAATACTTAAGAATGCACTTAATCCCATATTTGCCTACCGAAATTTCGGCAGCATTTCCCCTATATATATATCACCCCGAGACTTGGCTCGGCTCCATATACAACAACACAATAGCCCACAATATCACAAACATCATATGTCGCAACAAAATAAGTCTAACGTCAATATTCTTTCTTTCTACATAATTCAACAACTTTCATCCAAACTTCACAACATCAAACTAACATCCACATTATCATATTCATTTACTCATTCAAAGTTATTCAAACACATTCCAATAATATTCCAAGCGATAAACATGAATTCAAGTATGTCGCCACTTTCCATATTCTATCCAAAACTTCAACAAATGCGACAAACTATCAACTCGCATTGTTTTCATCCAAATTCATTAACAACGACCATAATTCACATTTAAAATCTTACTTCTATAATTATATAAGATCACATGAAAATTACATAATCTCCCATATCGACATAAGACCAACTTCAATGCCAATTCAACTCGTTTAACATTCATTTACATCATAAATGCCACAACGACACAACTAACAAACTAAACAAAATCAAATTCACCTCCCCTCCACCACACTATGGCTCACGGCCAAACACACCCTTCTCACACACACACGCCATGCACAAACACAACACCATTCCATAATCTTCATGCAACATCAATCACTATAACATATAAACCCATTTCATAACATAAAAACATAGATTTCTCACCTTTTTCTTGAAATTCCGATTTGCCGCAAACGTCGCTCTTTCGCCAAACTAATTGTATCACGTCGGAGAGTGTCTTGAACTTACTACTAATACAAAAGAACAAGATTTTTAGGATCAAATCATGGCTAGGAAAATTATTATTTTTTTCCAAGGGTTCGGCCGAGAGGGTCCTTTGGGGTGCTCTCTAATTTTTGTGTTTGTTTTGTTGTTCTTGAACTTTCTAAAGGATAAACACAATATATAATATGCTTAATTAATAGCTCACATGAGAGTCACATGACCATTTCATGGGTTGGGCCAAGTCTCTTGGCCGGCCACCCCTTGAACTTGGGCCTCAATTTTCTTAAATTTTGTTGAGCCCAATTCGTTAAAACTTTCGTTTTGTAATTCCCGAAACTAATTTCCGAAATCCCAATTTGCCCTTGGACTTCCTCCATATTTCCACACCAATATTTTTCATAAACAACCTAGACATATTAAAATCAAGATATTGCCTTATAACATACAAGTCTTAATTATTTCCAAGATTTCCCAATTATGCGAAATTACGGGACATAACAATATTACAGGGGAAACTCTGGCAAATTTTTGTAGAATTCCGGAGAACTCAACATTCGAGGACGAATGTTCTTAAAGGGGGGAAGAATGTTATACCTCAGAAAATTTGCCGTTGACGCACAGTGAATAAACTAACAGAGGGCACGAAGTATAAGATGTTTCAATAAGCAAGAAATAGCATTTGATGATCCTAATTGAGATTTCAAAGACATTCGAGGTAAGAGATGAAAGTTGGCCAAGAAAGGCAAGGTATACATTGTGTATCGGAAGAGATTTACGAGTAACAAGTTAATGGTGAATTAATGATGTCTAGGAGAAGATTTATTGTCACGACCCAACCCTATGGGCCATGACTAGTGCCCAAGCTAGACACTCATATACGTACATGTTAGATATAGCCAAATTGAAACTATGAACAATATGGAAACTTGCAAAAGAACTCCGAAGGTTCATAACGTCATCATATATATATGCCCAGATAACTGTCTCCTAAGGAGTCACAACTGATCAAATCATAAGATGATATGCAAGCCGGCAAGGCTGCCACTACATACGAACATATCCATAGCACATCGTATAGAAACAGCTGAAAAAAATTATACACAACCCACACATATGTCTACAGACCTCTAAGAGTATAGATAGCGAAATATGACGCGACAGGGCCCCGCCGTACCCCTGGGCAAACATATACATACATCATAAGATCTGTACCAAAAGTCTAGGCTCCGGAACAACAGAGCTCTCCAAGACAGCTAAGTGGAAGTCCTATGCTGAAGGGTCACCAAACCGACTATCTGTACCTGCGGGCATGAAACGCAGCCCCCCGAAGAAAGGGGGTCAGTACGAGATATGTTGTTATATCCCATATTTTCACACCTTTGGAAAATTGAAAATAATTTGGACTTGTATGAAATAAGGTCATAATTGAATTTATGTAACCCTTGGGTTGTTATGAAAAGAATATTAATATGGAAGTGTCGAGGAACGCTAAGGGCAAATTTGGGATTTCGAAAATTAGTTTCGGGAATTACAAAATGGGAATTATAATCCATTGGGCCCAAATAATTGAAAGAAAAATTTGGGCCTAACTCATAAGGGGTGGCCGGCCAACATACTTGGCCCAAACCCAAGTCACATGGCAACCATGTGACAATTTAATTAGGGGGTTATAAGATACATTGAAAGTTCAAGAAAAATTTAGAAGACAAGAAAAACAAAACAAGAGAGGAGAAAGAGAAGAGGGTTTCGGCTTTGGAGTGCAAAAATAAGCCTCAAAAATCTTGCTTCAAAAATTCATATTTTGTGGTTTTCCTACTAATTTGGGTAGCCTCTTCAACTTGGTGTAGTTGTCTTGGAGGAAGAAGCACTTGGTTCCTCAATTTGATCACTAGTTCAAGTAAAGAAGACTAGAGAAAAAGGTAAGGATTCATTCCTTTTTATTGTGTTATGAAGTTTTGTTTGTGTTGTAGTATGTGAGAATGAGTTGTTTGTACGGAAAAATAGAAGTTTACCGAGTGGATATGTATATAGGCATGTGGCCGTGTATATATATGTATGTGTATAATTGTAAGGTGTTGAATTTATATCATATTCTAGTTGTGGATGGGATGAAATACATCTTGGAAATGAAAATTGAATGAATTGGATAGTAGTTGGTAGTGGGGTGTTTGGCCGTGTGGTATGGGGTGTGTGGAATGGAAATGGATTAAGTTCGTCTAGTGTGTTAATTGTGTTATTGTGATTCTTGCAATGTAAATGAAAGTAAAACGATATGAGTTTGCTTTGAAATGGAATGTAGAAAACTTATGTCGTTTAAGTATGATTTTGCGACATTATGAAAATGAAGTTATTAGGTTGCAAATTATGACGGGTATTGATGAATTTGGAAGATGGAATCATGTTATGAATACGTAAGTCAAAGATTATAAGTTTCGAATGCGTTATGACTTTGGCGGAAAGTTTGTATATTATGTACATCGTATGAATATCTTGTGGAAAATGATATGAAATGCTTTTAAACTATGTTGTGATAATCTAGATTGATAATGAATGTCAAATTGTTGAGAATAGTTTGAAAGTTAAGGTTAAAGTAAAGGTTATGACATTAAGTCGGCAAGTAGAACTAGTGTTGCCATATTGTGTTTCTAATGTTGTTGTTGATGTTGATGTTGTTGCTTGGGTTGTTGTTGATGATTGTGAGCCGAGTTAAGTGCTCGGGGGTGCTATATGTATAGGGGAAGTGCTGCCAAAATTTCGGTGGACAAATAAGAGTTGAATTGAATTTGTAGCATCTATAACTTACAATTGGCAAACTTGACCATTTGCAGATTTTTGACGAAACGGGAAGTGAGTTTAGAAAGGCGTAAGGAGCTTGAAAGGTATGTAAAGCTACCCCGATCCTTCTTTTGGCATGTCTAAGTGTTTTAGGATCGGATTCGGGCCTCAAAAGACCTTCTTGGCCATTGGAATCCGCAAGAGAAAATCTCAGTTTTTCCTTCAGTAGAATTGAACCATTTTGATATGCTTTTCCTGAAAGTATGTAGACTTTCTCTAAACTCCTTGAAAAGCTATAGAATGTCCGTAGAACCTTTATAGGTGACCCCATAAGCTTAAAGGGCGTAATTTGAGCCCACCTCCTTGCTTGTTCCAAGGTGGGCCCGCTATTCCCGGTTTTGCCCTTAATGTACTAAAGTCCCCTTTTTGAACGATTTTTGAAAGAAACGTTTCGACTACCCTTCTAATTACCTAACTAATATGGTTTTAAATATTCCATTAAGTCTGATAAATTGTTTTGATACTCGAAACTCATTTACTATGATTCCTTCCGACTTCATCGGATCGGTTTGTCTTTGATATGCCTCATCGAGTCTATGGAAACATTTATGATATTTTACTTGCATTAATTTCTCACGACTCTATTCGTGGATGCCCCAATGTTTCCCACACTGAGCCCGGGCCAGGATATGTTGTCAAGCGAAATCCCCTGCATTGTTCGCCGTGCCTCGATGTGAGGGGGCAGGTATATACGTACATGGGTTTGTGGAGTATGCTGTGCCATGTACGCTTGTTCTGATATGATTTACTATGGCCATCTGATATGACATATTATGTTACGGGGTTATGCCCCTATTCTGATTCTTCTGTGTTGTGGCACCAGCGTCGGGAGGGTGGCCACGTTCTGTCTGCCGAGTCCCTTGGCAGGGGCCGGATTTGATATGACATATGTTCTGTACACACTCTGCATGTTTTGGAAATATGTATCTGATACTTTGGATTTTCCGGTTACTTTCTGTATGTTCTGCACCAGTTATGATTTTGTTTCTGCAGCTCAGGCTTTACATATTCAATACATATTTCGTACTGACCCCCTTTCTTCGGGGGCTGCGTTTTCATGCCGCGCAGGTACCGACGACAGGTTTGCTGACCCGTCTGCTTAGGATCTCATTCTGCTACTTTTGGAGCGCTCTTTTATCCAGAGCCATCTTTTGGTATAGTCCGTCACTTCTATATATGTATATTCTCGTTCATGGGTACGGCGGGGCCCTGTCCCGTCATATGATTCTGTCGGTCTGTTTAGAGGTCTGTGGACATGTTTGTGGGTTGGGATTTTTCTGTACAGATATGTGTATGTGTTGTGTTTGGGCGATCCCCTTCGCCGCGGCGGCCGGTCCGTATATATTTAGATGTTGCTTTGTTGGCCCTGTGAGGCCTTTGTTGGTATTTTCTGCGTGCAGGGTATTTGGGATAGTCCGTAAAACAAAGGAAACTCTGCCGAAATTTTTTCTAAAAATTAGCTAAATTTGACATAAAGCCTTGTCGGCTTCTGCCATATACTAGAATGAGTTTGAGTGCCCAGATCGGGCACTAGTCATGGCCTACGGGGTTGGGTAGTGACAAAAGTGGTATCAGAGCGGTTAGTCCTCGGAATGTCTACAGACCGTGTCTAGTAGAGTCTTGTTTATCGGTGTGTTGTGCACCACACCTATAAACAGGAGGCTACAGGGCATTTAGGATACTACCCTTCTTTCTGTCTTAGATCGTGCGATAGAGCTGTGTTATCAGGATGATTCCTCCCTAACGAATTGTTACATTTGCAGTTATGCCTCCAAAGAAGGCGACAGTGGCCCAAAAGTCCAAGGCAGCAGCTGTGGGAGAGACTAGTCGGGCCCAGAGGGTTACCAGGGCCCATGATCATATTGCTCCTCATATTTTGCCCCCGGCAGAGGGCTCTTCCACACCGCCACACGTAGAGGAGATTGGAGCAGTAGCAGCTGCAAGTCGAGGGGCGGCTCCACCGCCAGCTCCCGAGATTCCAGTACCTGAGCCTCCAGCTCCACGGCCAGGGACTGAGGATCAGACTATGAGAGAGGCAGTCCAGCTATTGACTAGACTTGTGGCAGGACAGGTTCAGGGGCACGGACTGGGAGGTGACCGGGCTTACAGGCGTGACAGTTCGAGAGCCCGTGAGTTCTTGACTTGTGGCCCTCCAGAGTTCTTCGGGACAAAGCCTGAGGAGGATCCCGAGGAGTTCATCAGGAAGATGCGGCGCACCTTACAGTTTATTAATGCTTCCGAGACAGAGTCAGTTGCATTGGCTTCGTACCGGTTATATGAAGTAGCGGCAAATTGGTACGAGTCATGGGAGTTATCCAGAGGCGACGGCTCTCCCCCAGCAGTTTGGGATGATTTTTCTCAGGCTTTTCTTAGCCACTTTCTGCCTCCGGAGTTACGGCGGGCAAAGGCTGACAGATTCTTATTGCTGAGGCAGAGGGGTCGCAGTGTTCGAGAGTATAGTATGGAGTTCGACTCATTGGCCCGATACGCACCTGCTGTGGTAGCTACTATGGCTGACAGGATGCACAGGTACATTATGGGGCTGGACCGTTACTTTGTCGACAGCTGTTTGGTATTGGCTGCTCAGCCCGACATGGATATTGCCCGGATTCAGGCCCACGCCCAGGGCATGGAGGATCGGCATAGGGAGAGTCAGCCTGATAGGAGCCAGGATCGGAGACAGCCCAAGAGGGCTAGATCATCTGGGTATTCTGGAGATTCTCGGGGCAGGCAGCCTCAGCAGCCGCAGCAGCCTAGCAGACATCTATCCCAGCCGGCACAGAGCGCACCTCCACAGCCTACAGGTCGCAGATTTGATAGCCCAGGTTATTCAGGAGCTGGTCAGAGCTCCAGGGCTTCAGGTTCGCGGACAGACAGGGGTTCTGGTAAGACGAGGCCACCTAGGCCTCAGTGTTCTTATTGTGGCAGATACCATCCTGGGGAGTGCTACAGAGCCACCGGTGCATGTTTTTCTTGTGGCCGTCAGGGCCATTCTGTGAGAGATTGCCCGTATAAGGGTAGTTCGGGTGGTGCAGTGCAGCCTACCGGATCAGCCGCCGGGTCTTCATCTTCTTCAGTGGCTATGCGCCCTATGGGGCCAGGTACTTCAGTACCAGCGGGTCGCGGCAGAGGCCATGGTGGAGCTTCTAGTACTAGCGGTCCTTCGAACCGCATTTATGCTCTGTCCAGCCGCCCGGATCAGGAGGCATCGCCTAATGTCGTTACAGGTACATTATTGGTTTTCTCTCGGTCTGTGTATGCATTGATTGATCCAGGTTCGACCTTGTCATATATTTCGCCTCTGGTTGCTAATAAAATTGGTATAACGTCTGAACCTATAGAGCCGTTTGAGGTAGCCACACCGATTGGGGACTTTATTGTAGCGAAGCAGGTGTATAAAGACTGTTCTGTAATTATATGCGGCCGAGACACTAAGGCAGATCTGGTGGAGTTAGATATGATTGAGTTCGATGTCATTATGGGAATGGACTGGCTAGCCTCCTGTTATGCTAATGTTGATTGCCAAAATAAGGTAGTTCGTTTCCAGTTTCCTGGGGAGCCAGTTATAGAATGGGCCGGAAATACAGCATCGCCGAAAGGTAAGTTTATTTCATACCTTAAGGCAAAGAAAATGATCAGAAAGGGTTATTTTTATCATCTGGTTCGGGTACAAGACTTGACAGCAGAAACGCCGACTCTTCAGTCAGTTCCCGTGGTTAATGAATTTCCAGATGTGTTCCCAGAAGAGCTTCCAGGCCTTCCTCCAGAGCGGGAGATAGATTTTACTATTGATTTGCTTCCAGATACTCAGCCGATATCTAGTCCCCCGTACAGAATGGCACCGGCAGAATTGAAAGAACTGAAAGAGCAGTTGAAGGATCTGTTAGAAAAAGGCTTCATTAGACCCAGCACTTCGCCTTGGGGAGCCCCGGTATTATTTGTGCGTAAGAAAGACGGGTCGTTGCGTATGTGTATCGATTATCGACAGCTGAATAAGGTAAGCATAAAGAATAAATACCCCCTCCCCAGAATTGACGATTTGTTTGATCAGTTGCAGGGCGCCAAGTATTTTTCGAAGATAGATCTTCGGTCTGGCTATCATCAGGTACGGGTACGGGAGGCCGATATTCCTAAGACAGCATTCCGGACCAGATATGGGCATTATGAATTCAGAGTTATGTCTTTTGGGCTGACTAATGCTCCTGCGGTATTCATGGATCTAATGAACCGGGTATTCAGGCCATTCTTGGATATGTTCGTAATTGTATTTATCGATGACATTCTGGTCTATTCTCGGTTCGAGGCAGAGCACGCAGATCATCTGAGAGCGGTATTGGGGGTACTTCGGCATCAGGAATTATATGCAAAATTTTCTAAATGTGAATTCTGGCTGGCTTCAGTGGCATTTCTAGGCCATATTATTGCAGCTGATGGTGTCCGGGTGGATACACAGAAGATTGATGCGGTGAAAAATTAGCCCAGACCCACGATGCCCACAGAGGTACGTAGTTTCCTGGGGTTAGCAGGCTATTACAGAAGGTTTGTGGAAAAATTTGCTTCGATTTCAGCGCCTTTGACAAGGCTAACTCAGAAGGGAGCCAAGTTCCAGTGGACTGATGCTTGTGAACGAAGCTTCCAGTTGCTGAAAGAGAAGCTGACCACAGCCCCAGTTCTGACTCTTCCAGAGGGACCCGATGGATATGTTATTTATTGCGATGCTTCTGGCGTGGGATTGGGCTGTGTATTGATGCAGCACGGCAGAGTTATAGCTTATGCTTCTCGGCAATTGAAAAAGCATGAAAAGAATTACCCTACTCACGATCTGGAGCTTGCGGCAGTGATCCATGCCCTGAAGATATGGAGACATTATTTATATGGCGTTCATGTTGATATCTATACAGATCATAAGAGTCTCCAATATATTTTCAGGCAGAAAGAGCTTAATTTGCGGCAGCGGAGGTGGCTGGAGCTCCTGAAAGACTATGATGTGGATATTCTGTATCATCCGGGCAAGGCTAATGTTGTTGCAGATGCGCTTAGCCGGAAATCTATGGGTAGCCTGGTAGATTTACAGCCAGACAGGAGAGAGATAGTACGTGACATTCATCAGTTGGCTAATCTTGGGGTTCGTCTGGCCGATTCTGGAGGTACACGGATTTCTGTCCGAGGGGTTTCTGAATCATCTATTAAGGAAGATATCAAACGGCATCAATATGAAGATCCTGTTTTGGCACAATACAGAGACACAGCCTATGATAAGGAGAAGACTCCGTTCGAGTTCACTCCGGACGGGACTTTATTATTCAGGGGCAGGTTGTGTGTACCTGACATTGCAGGTCTTCGGCAGCAGGTTATGAGTGAGGCACACTATGCTCGCTATTCGGTCCATCCTGGGTCTACGAAGATGTACCATGATCTCCGATGCTTATACTGGTGGGATGGCATGAAACGGGACATCGCAGAGTTCGTCGCCCAGTGTCCCAATTGTCAGCAGGTCAAGATTGAACACCAGAAGCCGGGTGGACTGTTGCAGGAAATGAAAATTCCGACGTGGAAGTGGGAGATCATTAATATGGACTTCATTACAGGGTTGCCTCGCACTCCACGGAAGTATGATTCCATCTGGGTTATTGTTGATAGGCTGACAAAATCAGCCCATTTTCTCCCCGTCAGGACTACTTATTCCGCCGAGGATTATGCCAGGCTTTATATTAAAGAAATAGTGAAGCTTCATGGAGTTACTATATCTATTATCACTGACAGAGGTGCTCAGTTCACGGCGAACTTCTGGAGATCTTTTCAGGAAGGATTAGGGACTCAGCTGAGCCTGAGCACAGCTTTCCATCCTCAGAGTGACGGACAGGCTGAGCGCACTATCCAGACGCTTGAAGATATGTTGCGAGCCTGTGTTATTGATTTCAGAGGTAGCTGGGAGGATCACTTGCCATTGATTGAATTTTCTTATAATAACAGCTACCATTCCAGCATCCAGATGGCTCCGTACGAGGCTTTATATGGTAGGAAATGCAGGTCACCTATTGGCTGGTTTGATATTGGCGAGACAGAATTAATCGGCCCAGATATGGTCCAGCAGGCAGTTGATAAGGTGAAACTTATCCGAGAGCGACTATTGGCAGCCCAGAGTCGACAGAAATTATACGCTGATAAACGGCGTCGTCCTTTGGAATTCCAGGTTGGTGATTGGGTATTTCTGAAGGTATCGCCTATGAAAGGCGTAATGCGGTTCGGCAGAAAGGGCAAGCTTAGTCCGCGTTATATTGGGCCTTATCTGATTGTGCGGAAAATTGGAAATGTCGCATATGAGTTAGATCTGCCATCTGATTTGGAAGCGGTACATCCGGTATTCCATGTGTCTATGCTCCGCAAATGCATTGGTGATCCCTCCAGAATATTTCCTGCGGATGATATTCAGGTGACGGAGCAGTTATCTTATGAGGAGCAGCCCGTAGCTATTTTGGACCGACAGGTACGGAGGCTCCGTAATAAGGATGTAGCCTCTGTTAAGGTACTGTGGCGGAACGAGAATAGGGAGGAAATGACCTGGGAGTCCGAGGAAGAAATGAAGAAGAAATATCCTCATCTGTTCCCTATGCCCACAGGTAACCTTGAATCCCTACTTAATTTCATTTCAATGCCAATCGTATGTCATATGTGTTGTTTGTAACCATGAACTCCCCCAAAGTGTTTTCAAGCCCTATAAGATTAATTTTACATTCGAGGATGAATGTTCTAAAGGAGGGGAGGATGTTATATCCCGTATTTTCATACCTTTGGAAAATTGGAAATAATTTGGACTTGTATGAAATAAGGTCATAATTGAATTTATGTAACCCTTGGGTTGTTATGAAAAGAATATTAATATGGAAGTGTCGAGCAACGCTAAGGGCAAATTTGGGATTTCGAAAATTAGTTTCGGGAATTACAAAACGGGAATTATAATCCATTGGGCCCAAATAATTGAAAGAAAAATTTGGGCCCAACTCATAAGGGGTGGCCGGCCAACATACTTGGCCCAAACCCAAGTCACATGGCAACCATGTGACAATTTAATTAAGGGGTTATAAGATACATTGAAATTTCAAGAAAAATTTAGAAGACAAGAAAAACAAAACAAGAGAGGAGAAAGAGAAGAGGGTTTCGGCTTTGGAGTGCAAAAATAAGCCTCAAAAATCTTGCTTCAAAAATTCATATTTTGTGGTTTTCCTACTAATTTGGGTAGCCTCTTCAACTTGGTGTAGTTGTCTTGGAGGAAGAAGCACTTGGTTCCTCAATTTGATCACTAGTTCAAGTAAAGAAGACTAGAGAAAAAGGTAAGGATTCATTCCTTTTTATTGTGTTATGAAGTTTTGTTTGTGTTGTAGTATGTGAGAATGAGTTGTTTGTACGAAAAAATAGAAGTTTACCGAGTGGATATGTATATAGGCATGTGGCCGTGTATATATATGTATGTGTAGAATTGTAAGGTGTTGAATTTATATCATATTCTAGTTGTGGATGGGATGAAATACATCTTGGAAATGAAAATTGAATGAATTGGATAGTAGTTGGTAGTGGGGTGTTTGGCCGTGTGGTATGGGGTGTGTGGAATGGAAATGGATTAAGTTCGTCTAGTGTGTTAATTGTGTTATTGTGATTCTTGCAATGTAAATGAAAGTAAAACGATATGAGTTTGCTTTGAAATGGAATGTAGAAAACTTATGTCGTTTAAGTATGATTTTGCGACATTATGAAAATGAAGTTATTAGGTTGCAAATTATGACGGGTATTGATGAATTTGGAAGATGGAATCATGTTATGAATACGTAAGTCAAAGATTATAAGTTTCGAATGCGTTATGACTTTGGCGGAAAGTTTGTATATTATGTACATCGTATGAATATCTTGTGGAAAACGATATGAAATGCTTTTAAACTATGTTGTGATAATCTAGATTGATAATGAATGTGAAATTGTTGAGAATAGTTTGAAAGTTAAGGTTAAAGTAAAGGTTATGACATTATGTCGGCAAGTAGAACTAGTGTTGCCATATTGTGTTTCTAATGTTGTTGTTGATGTTGATGTTGTTGCTTGGGTTGTTGTTGATGATTGTGAGCCGAGTTAAGTGCTCGGGGGTGCTATATGTATAGGGGAAGTGCTGCCGAAATTTCGGTGGGCAAATAAGAGTTGAATTGAATTTGTAGCATCTATAACTTACAATTGGCAAACTTGACCATTTGCAGATTTTTGACGAAACGGGAAGTGAGTTTAGAAAGGCGTAAGGAGCTTGAAAGGTATGTAAAGCTACCCCGATCCTTCTTTTGGCATGTCTAAGTGTTTTAGGATCGGATTCGGGCCTCAAAAGACCTTCTTGGCCATTGGAATCCGCAAGAGAAAATCTCAGTTTTTCCTTCAGTAGAATTGAACCATTTTGATATGCTTTTCCTGAAAGTATGTAGACTTTCTCTAAACTCCTTGAAAAGCTATAGAATGTCCGTAGAACCTTTATAGGTGACCCCATAAGCTTAAAGGGCGTAATTTGAGCCCACCGCCTTGCTTGTTCCGAGGTGGGCCCGCTATTCCCGGTTTTGCCCTTAATGTACTAAAGTCCCCTTTTTGAACGATTTTTGAAAGAAACGTTTCGACTACCCTTCTAATTACCTAACTAATATGGTTTTAAATATTCCATTAAGTCTGATAAATTGTTTTGATACTCGAAACTCATTTACTATGATTCCTTCCGACTTCATCGGATCGGTTTGTCTTTGATATGCCTCATCGAGTCTATGGAAACATTTATGATATTTTACTTGCATTAGTTTCTCACGACTCTATTCGTGGATGCCCCAATGTTTCCCACACTGAGCCCGGGCCAGGATATGTTGTCAAGCGAAATCCCCTGCATTGTTCGCCGTGCCTCGATGTGAGGGGGCAGGTATATACGTACATGGGTTTGTGGAGTATGCTGTGCCATGTACGCTTGTTCTGATATGATTTACTATGGCCATCTGATATGACATATTATGTTACGGGGTTATGCCCCTATTCTGATTCTTCTGTGTTGTGGCACCAGCGTCGGGAGGGTGGCCACGTTCTGTCTGCCGAGTCCCTTGGCAGGGGCCGGATTTGATATGACATATGTTCTATACACACTCTGCATGTTTTGGAAATATGTATCTGATACTTTGGATTTTCCGGTTACTTTCTGTATGTTCTGCACCAGTTATGATTTTGTTTCTGCAGCTCAGGCTTTACATATTCAGTACATATTTCGTACTGACCCCCTTTCTTCGGGAGCTGCGTTTTCATGCCGCGCAGGTACCGACGACAGGTTTGCTGACCCGTCTGCTTAGGATCTCATTCTGCTACTTTTGGAGCGCTTTTTTATCCAGAGCCATCTTTTGGTATAGTCTGTCACTTCTATATATGTATATTCTCGTTCATGGGTACGGCGGGGCCCTGTCCCGTCATATGATTCTGTCGTTCTGTTTAGAGGTCTGTGGACATGTTTGTGGGTTGGGATCTTTCTGTACAGATATGTGTATGTGTTGTGTTTGGGCGATCGCCTTCGCCGCGGCGGCCGGTCCGCATATATTTAGATGTTGCTTTGTTGGCCCTGTGAGGCCTTTGTTGGTATTTTCTGCGTGCAGGGTATTTGGGATAGTCCGTAAAACAAAGGAAACTCTGCCGAAATGTTTCTAAAAATTAGCTAAATTTGACATAAAGCCTTGTCGGCTTCTGCCATATACTAGAATGCGTTTGAGTGCCCAGATCGGGCACTAGTCATGGCTTACGGGGTTTGGGTCGTGACATATGTACTGAGTATATAAAGCATGAAATACAATAAAGAGGATCATAACTGAAATAGAGATTACCGGAAACAAGTATGACTTTTAAAATATCAATACACTTGCCTTATGAAATGAAAATCATGCATATCAATATCATATATCATATCCTGCCCATTATGGGACTCGGTGGATAAGATCGCCACATACCATACTTGGCGCCATAATCACATCATCACACCATCACATCATCACATCATCACACCATCACACCATCACATCATATATATATATATATATATATATATATATATATATATATATATATATATATATATATATATATATATATATATATATATATATATATATATGTATATATACCGTATCCCGGCCCTCTAGTGAGGGACTCGGTGAACAGTGCAGTGAAACTGTGCACGAGAACGTATCCTCGCCCGGGACTCAGTGAAAGATGTATTGAGGCATGCACGAGTAGAGTAGTGAGCAACCATATGCAAATTAAATCATAGCTGAGACTCAATAAGATAATCAAAACGAACCATCATTTGAACATTTAGACGATAGTCATATCAAGTACCTTTCGAATTTCAAAATGGATTATATTAAAATAGAACTTCTGGAATCATATACACCTATCAAGACATAATGAAATAGCTTCTGGAAGTCAAGAACATTAGCCATCCTAGTGGCTTTAAGAATAGGAGCTTCTTTGGAGTCATATATATATACGTCGTCTGTTTGTTTCATAAAGATCATACCAAAAAGAAAGAAGGGTTAGCCTTACATACCTTTAACGCTTATTTAAATGTCCAACGTCTACTTCTCGAGCTCGTAGGTCTAAAATTAATATAACATAAGCCACAGTTAGATCATCCACATCACTTACTAACCAATCCAAGTACGAATGAAACTTAACGAAATTCGTGCAGCATTTCCCCTGAAAACTTAACAATCCTCGAGATTCCAATTTAGCCAATCATCAATCAAAATACCAACAACAACAACACCAACAATTTCATATCAAACTAGAATTAAATCCATTCTTAAATCTCTTCCAAAACAGCCCAATATACATTCGTATACCAATGCTTGTATACACTTCTTTATTTTCATATATCTATAGTATAACAACAAACACAACAACAACAAAAAATACAGCCAATCCCACAATATTCCAGCCCACAAAACCATTCATAACAACCACCAAATAACCCCAAAATATATTCACAAAACAGCCAAGAAAATCATATAAAAACAACCCGGTATACGCTTTGTATATGATATCTTCATACACTTTATTCTCCCAAATTCAAGAACATCAACTTGTCAACAGCATCAACAATTATTACACATCATAACTCAGCTAATTCCATCCATTTAGTCCAACTAAAATAGCCCCCGATCCATAAATCTCAATAAAACAACAAACGAATTTATAACGCTATTTTCTCCGTTCTAATCCGTTAAAACTCTAAATAAACTTATTAACAATGAAAAAGGGAACTTAATATTACCTTAAGTATGCAGCAACCACATCAACACTCTTCTTCTTTGATGATTCTTAGCTCAAATTGAAGGCAACGCAACGTACAACACTTTTCTCTTCATGAGCTTCGGGATTCGGGGCTTGGATTTTGATCAACACTTGGTTTTTCTCTCTAAGGCTTTCCTCCCTCTCTCCCTCTAGAATTTTCTGGGTCTTTTTGGTCTGAAAATGAGGAGGAGAAGGCTGAAACTTCCCTTAAATAAAAAGGGAAATGGGCCTGACCCGGATTAGAATCGGGTTGGGCCCATTTCACTGCCCAGCTTGACCTTTCTGCCTTAAAACGTCCATAACGCTTTATCCCGATGTCACATACAGGCCCACAACCTATGGTTGGAAAGGTATTTGAATTATATACAACTTTCAGTTTAGGAGTTTTCCCAAATTCCCAAATAATGATGGGGTTATGGCCTCCCGAAGTCAGATCACCCGAAAACGTAACTTAAAAACATATTTTTGGAGGGCTTACACTTGGATTTGGCTCAAGGGTTCTTCTTGAGTTGTGTTTAACTTCACATATATTGTCCATATAACTTATCATCTGTCCTTTATAAAAATCCCATCATGTGGGCCCCACCTTAGCTTACGGTTACGAGGGCTATATATCTTTTAACGTATTATTCCAATCATATTGTACGAATTCCAAATATCATACTCATGCTACTACAGTAGAATTTCATTCTTTATACTTGTGATGTTTGCTCCTCCTCGAGCTCACATTAAGCCGTCTGTAGCCTTAGTAACACGAAATTTTCTGGGGTGTAACATCCTTCCCCCCTTTGGAACATTCGTCCTCGAATGTTAAACTAATTTTGCACTTCCAATACTTCCTTAAACGTTCTTTTACTGAATTATGCCCTGCACATGCCTCCATCATTGGTCGATCCCTTCAGTTTATTATAACGTATTCCAGATCTCTAAGTAACCATTCCCATAATATTTGTTCTTGCTCTTGCCTCTCGAGGTGATAATTCCACGCCGTTGTCTTTACTCTCCTTTTCATTTCGTAGTTGGTTGACTATTGTATTGCGAGCTCTTCTGCTGAAATATTACTCTCTCCTGGTGCACGTAGTCTTAACTCGACTCTTTCTTCTTCTATAGTTACTCCTTTAAGATGATGTATCGTTCACTTCACTTTATCTTCTAATCTTTAAATAATACCTTGTAACGCGCAGACATCCCTCATTGATTCATTAGACTTTAAAATCCTCGGAGTATTTCATACCTCCGGTAACTTGTAGACCCTTCACAGATTCTACGAATAAAACGACATTTCCCAGGGTGTAACATTATTTTACTCCAATAACCTTGCTTTGCTCTACTATTACAGTTCATATTCTAGAAGCTTCAGCATCATGTGTTATTTTTCAACTTTCCTTTAAAGGTCTTTAACTGTCACTTTGCTTTTAGCTCTTAATCTCGTTCTTTAGAGTTGGTTATCAAGTAGCGCTGGAGTTCCCTCATATTATAACTTTACATAGCTGCTCTGTGCTCTGTCTATCATTAATTAGTATAATTCTGAAAGAATTTTTGATTTGACATATAAATTCACTGTCATCCAGTAACCAGCTTGCTCTGATCGTCTCGCCTAAACCATTTCACAATTTCCCTTAACCCAACTTGTAACACTTTAGGCATATCATCTCGTGTCGTTTCTTTACCTTTAATTCAAACTCTTCCACTGCCTCTTTACTCAGATTTTGCTCGTAGTTTTTTCTGTCACACATTATGTTGCAATCTTTACAAGAATGTGCGAAGGTGCTCAAATACCTTAGTGTCGTTTCACTAGTCCTTATGCTTTACCTTGCATCCTCCTCTTGTATCTTTCAATCGGTATCGGGGCTCAGCTATGGCCATGTCCTATTTTCCCTCAGTACTAATCCTATCTCGGTAATTTGGCTCAAACCGTCTTACACCTTTCCTTAATGTACCCAAAATATCATTACCGCATTGCTATTACTGAATCCTTACTCTTCTTATCAAGTACTCATTTGGTCTCATCCTTAGCATACAAATATTCGTAGGTTGCGTAACTATTCTTGTACAACTTGTATAATATATATCCAATCCTAGTCATAGTCTTTCCTTCTCCTGACTCATTTTGCTTTACATATCTCATCCGTACTAAAACTCGCTTGTAGCCTATCTTGTCATACTCCTTTCCTTTCCCTTATTCACCCTTTGATTTTTCTTGTATTCTACTATAGGAGATTCTCTACCCCTTCTCCTTACTACTTATAAGTCGCAATATCATAAGCGAACAACTCTATTGCCAACATCTTATTCTTTAACCCAGTATAGCGTAGGTATCCTTTATAATATCTCTTAAGTTACTCGTTACCATTCTCTTGTCGTACTCTTTCTTTTTACAAGCACCCATTTCCTAATGTCATATCATATAAGATCTTTACAAATGATCCTCGGTCTTTTCTCAAATACCATCCTGACTTCTATCCGTTTATTGCTGGCCTTCAGATCTTACTAACTTGTTTTAGCAAGGGATCTCACTTGAAGTTTAAGCATCCATATCAAATATATTGTAGCGTCAATCGTTTCCATCTTACACTTACTTTGCTCTCACCCGCTTCCCCCCTTTGGGGTTGTACTTATACCATTATTTGTTTATATTCTGCTTTATGTCCCTATTTTCAATCTCAAATTCATTTGATCCCAACTGTGCCATATCTGTGTCCTTCCTTTATAATGTATAACTTTGATTATCCGGGTACGAAATCTTAACAAAATCTCGAAGCGATGAGAGCTCTTCTATGTATAGTACAAAATCCCATCTAATCATCTGTACTCAAGTAATGCAACCCATGTAGCAACTCGTCCAAGGCCACATTCCACTTACTCCAACCAGTAATTAATTAGTACTTATAGTCATTCCAAATTCTCAATTAGATAGCACTTATTTTCCGATGATAAGTGTCCAAAGTTCTTGTAATATTATCTTTATCCCAACCTATATCATCTGTTTCCTTTGATAAATTTACAACACATTATTTGTTCCTCAGGCCTACAGTCTTTGTCCTTTAAGGATTTCACTATTTCCGAGGTGAAATCATATACGCAGTACTCCTTTGTGCCTTATGCTCTTTTACCCTTGTTGTGTACCCAACACTGGCTTCTAACTTACTCAAAATCATATCAAGTTTGTCTTAATCATGGTCTTATCTTATCACCTTGTCGTCGTATTACACCTTTAAGTTCATAGCTATATATTTCCCTTTTGTTCTATACTCGTACTCAATTAATCACGTCTATCTTAGGTGTTTCCTTTTTGAATTTTCTTACTATTTCTCCAGTCCATGTCCATCTTTTATTCTGTACACGAGGAATCTCGTGCTACCTCTGTACCCTTCGAAAAACACTACTTCTGCATAATCCCTTCTGTATTCTGTTCATCCCTATTTGTTCTTATCATACCAGTCATTTTCTGGCACTTATTTTGCTTCGTAAGGTCGGTGACCTCCGATTATATTATGGAACAATCGTGGTCGCTTTGTCTCTCCTTGAAGGAACAAGTATTTTAAGGCGAGACTACCAACGGAGAATAGTGTCAACAGTAAACATAGATGGAATCATGGCATCATGGACGTCAACTCATAGGCTTTGGATTCCTTAGGAAATAGCATCATAGCTAGGAGGTGGAAATAAGGTTCAAGAACTAGTTTATTACTTCCATACTCGCATTGAATCCTTAGCTTAGAATTCTTAGTCGTAGAATCGTTCCGGTCGTACTTATCATAGGCATATTCTCTCGTCTAACATCGTCATTATCATTATCATCATAAAAGTATTCTCGTTAGAGTAGTTATAGTAATTATCATTTAGTACGAAATCGGGATCAAAGGTCCCCTTTGGATTCAACCTCAAGTAAGTCAAACAGAACTATAAGGAAAATCTGAGAGCAACGGGCCCACCTCGGCCCGAATGAGGTAGCGTATACGATTTGCATATGTTACATGTCATGGCGTTACTTGTGAGGGTTTTAGGGTAGTCGGGTCCCATTTATACTAGTTCTAGGGGTTTAGGAGGTCTTTCCAACATTTCGCGCACTTTCTAGTTCAATTCTACTGAAGGAAAAAGGGGAAACTTTGGATGCGGATTCCGGGGAATAGAGTTGTCCCCGAGGCTCGTACCCAACTTATTACGTCTAAGACATGCCCTAGAAAGAAAGGTGAAGCCTTACATACCTCTTTCCGCTCCTTTTGCTATTCCGAATTCAAGCTGCAAATCCGCCAAAATCTGCAATTTGGTCACATTTACCCAAACTTTCATTAGGGTACTTAGAGTTGGAATCTTAAGGTAACACTTGGCTACCGAAATTTCGGCAGCACTTCCTCTGTAAATATACCATCCTCAACATTCAACCTAGCCAAATTTTAATCAATCACAATCCGGGAATTCGAACCCGGCCAAACTATCAATATAAACTCCACAACCACACTAGCGATTCACATATTCAATTCAAGATACATGATATCAATTTACTACTTTCTTCAAAACCTTCCGACTCCAATGAACACAATAACAATCTTATAACATATTCCAACAACACTATTCTAGTATCATTATATTTCATACATGTAAGAACATAACATTCAATTTACATAATCTTCCAAAACAAGCTTTCCACTACTAATATTTCTCTAAGCTCATTAGGCTTTCATTTGTAATATGAGCTCCACAACACAACGACCAACATACTAAATAAAACTTGCTCGCTATCCATTCACCATACATCACACATATACGGCTATATACACACCACACTCTACACGGCTTCAACATGCATTCACAACTACAATCTCTCCAAACTCATTCAACTTCCATTTTCCACATAACATTCACAACAATAACAACCAAACACTAAATGAAATAATTACAACATGATTCCTACACACACACACACACATATTATACCTCACGGCCTCCACCCCTACTTCCCTATTCTTCACCAATTTCACTCATTTTTATACACTACAACATGCATAAACATCCATAAAACATAAAGAAAGGATTAAACCTTACCTCTTTCCTTGTTTCTTCACTTGACTACAGCTTCCAACTTGTAAGTATTTGTGTTGTTCTTGCTCCAATAACCACTCCAACTTGGTGAGGACCATTTATTTAGTTGAAAATAATTTTTGGAGGAAATTTTTGCCAAGATTTCTTGTTGGGTGTGCTTGGCCGAATGGCCCCTCAAACTTTGCTCAACTTTCTCTTGTTCTTATTTTCTTGAAATCTCTAGAGACTACTATGAAGATAAAGATGACTTAGTCATCTTTTAAACTTGGTCAATATGATTTCATGTGGGCTTAAGCACACCATGCTATGGACGGCCAAACATGGCCCAACACCAAGCCCACCTCGTTTTTTTTCTTTTGCAATTCATGAAAAATTATTTTCCGGATTCCAAATTTGCCCTTCGTCTTCCTCCACATTTCCACAAGTCATATTGCAAATTTCCCTTTATGCCCTTAACCTTCCTCATTATTTCCACTTCTAAATTTTTCATAAGCAACTCATATGCCAAACAAATTAAAATATGGCCTTGCTTGTTGTCCTCCCGCGATTGTCTTGAATTATCCGATTGCACAAAATGCGGGATATAACATCCTCCCCTCCTTTAGAACATTCGTCCTCGAATGTTAAACTGGCCTCATAGCGTAGTATAATGCTTCGGGGAGGTCTCCTTCATAGATACCTCACATGTCGCTTAGCATATCCATTTTAAGGGCTTAGGTTGCCTTTATGTCATATGTCATTTAAGTTAGTTACGAATACTGGCCCTGCGTTAATAAATCCCCTTTATTGGATATTGAGTCATCATAGTTCATTTTAGGTCTAACATGTTCTCCATTCCTTCATTAAAAGGGTCTACACACGCCTGTGCCCTTTAAATAATCGTCGCCTTCCGCGGTCTTTTACAATTGCGATTCCTTCTTTGCGGAGTTTGTTGCGACTATTCCCTTGCCTGATATGTTCCCGTATATCACCGCATTAGGCCTTTTTTAGCCTTGTGGTTTCGGCATCAGTCTTACCCTGTGACATCCATACTCATACCTTTCATTACGTCCTTTCGATTTCATTCAGCTAGCACATTCTATGTATCGCGACACTGCTTGTTAGGGTTCTACAATCACCGATAGGATGTCATGTATATATATATACATTTCCACCACTATTTTACTTACAACCACTCCCAAAAGCTAATCAACTTTCCCTAGTCATGAATACCCTTTCTGTCGTGCCTTCTCCCCTTCTGCTAGTCTAGTCCGTCTTAGCCTACATGACTTCTATAGGGATTCTAACCACCCCACACACTCTAATTTACATTAGACTACCTAATTACACATTCTTCTCTTGTTCCCACATCTATGAAATTTTCAGCATATTTCCCAGGGGTCACCCATCTTGATATTGCTCTCACCCTAGCACGCTTAACCTTGAAACTTTTGCGCATTTTAATACGTGAATGCTGGTATAATTATATCGACTGCCCCGCACGACCTTTGTCACATCATTTAAGGTAAGTCGGGGTTCTAACGACTTCCCAAAACATCCTTACGGCGGGTCCCGCTCCTATCTAAACTTTCGGGACTATACAATTTCCGTATTGCCTCTGTTTAAATCTTCGCTAGTCACTCCCATCCGTACATATGACTATCTTTTATCCGGGGTTCCTAAATTCGCATTGTTGGCGGAGACATCTCAGTCGCCATTACACATAACCGCTAAGTTCTTGACCCCTTTTGAATTTCTGTCTGCCGTCATTATTTAGTATTTTGCAGAGATTACGTATACATAGAAAGTTTCAAAGAAAATCTCATATACCTGTAGCCGATCAATCTCGAGCCTGGTTCGGGGAGCTTCCATGTGAAGTATGCCCCTCATCCTCGTCTGTCTGCTGTCCGCTCGTTTGACTCTCGTCATTTCTAGCATCTGACTCGGAAGAGTATAGATAACCAGGCGATTCCTGGTTCATTGATGGCCAGGACAAGGGAGAGGAGTAATCCGTAGCACTCTCCGAGGTGGCCGGACTAGCATAGTGCTCCATCACAGGTACAACTGGCATATCCCCGGAAGCCTCCTCCTCCGTCGTCCCAGAAGAGTTCTCTGACGGGTCTGTGCCATAACTATCCTCCTCCCTGGAGGTAAGAAGCTCTGGAGGAGTCATCGTCGAATCATCTGAGGGATCTGTATCATAGTCACCATCCGTGGAATCCCCTGCTCTGGGGGTCAGAAACTCTGGAGGAATTGTTGCGGGGTCCTCCGACGGATCGGTATCATAGCTGTCCTCCGCAGGATCCTCTGCTCTGGGAGTCAGGAACTCTGGAGGAATTGTGGCTGGGTCCTCTGACGGATCTGACTCAATCGAATAGCCGAGGCTCTTCTTGCTCGGCTCTGGAGATACTCTAGGGGCCTTACTGGTGCCCCCACTATCTGAGGCTGATCTCTTCATCGACATTACTGAAATCGTAACATAGAATTAAGAAAAGAACAAGGAAGCCTGGTAACATAGCTCTATCGCACGATCTAGAAGACAAAGAAGGTCATATTTCCTAAATGCCCTGCAGCCTCCTGTTTATAAGTGTGACGCGCTACACACCCAGAAACAAGACTCTACTGGACACGGCTCGTAGACAAACCCCTAGGACCGAACTGCTCTGATACCACTTCTGTCACGACCCGACTAGGGGCCGTGACGAGTACCCGATACTTGTACCGAGCACCCCTTATCTATCATTTTTACCTTTACTTCTCAGCGGGCCGTAGGAACTGTGCTATACATTATTATTTTTTTCATTGCTGAGCTTTAACATTAGCCGCGTCATCATAAACATAGACTAGTAAGCGTTGCTATCACATTATACAGAGACGCGAACAATTCAAAATACAAGACATCTACCTGTACATATTTGCCTACGAGCCTCTAGACATAGTACACATATACATAGAAAGGGCCGAGTTCTGCCGTGCCCGAATATATATATACACAAAATAGTACCAAGGAAGTGAGGCTCCGGAACAACTGGAGCGCTGTCAAGTGCTGCTGGTAGTGCTCCTAAGGACCAAACCCGCCTGTCTACTGACCTGCGCGGCATGAAACGCAGCGTCCACAAGAAGGGACGTCAGTACGAATAGTGTACCGAGTATGTAAGGCATAAATAGTAATGTACGGAAAATATAAAACAGGGATAATGACATAAAAGAGTTATAACACATGTCCTGAGGTAGAAACATAACCTGTACATACAAGTGCCCTTGGGCAGATGCCATGCATGCTTAGCTTTCCTTTGAAAATATTTTCTTGTTCATATATATCTATAAAAGTAGAACATGTCATGTTGCCGAGGCGTCGGCAGCCGATCCATTTAACCATAAATATACACATCCCGCGTCCGGGCATCCCGCGTCCGGGACGATGTCATGTCATGTAATGCCAACTGATCAGGTGGATATGCGTATATAACGCTCTGCCTTTATCTCCATCTTCCCCGTATACATATGCATATATCATGTACGTATATCAGCGTCTATAGCGCTCTGGCTCTTTCATCATATACATATACGTGTATCATGTGCATATATCAGCGTCTATAGCGCTCTGGATCTTTTATCATATACATATACATGTGTCATGTACATATTTTATAAATATATATACACATATCTTACATACATTTACATGTCTTATATGCATTTACATATCTTATATACATATGTCACATAGGCACGCAGGAGAGCCCAAAGAAGAATCATGTAGTCATCGGAGTGACGTAAGGTCGGTGACCTCCGATTATATTATGGAACAATCGTGGTCGCTTTGTCTCTCCTTGAAGGAACAAGTATTTTAAGGCGAGACTACCAACGGAGAATAGTGTCAACAGTAAACATAAATGGAATCATGGCATCATGGACGTCAACTCATAGGCTTTGGATTCCTTAGGAAATAGCATCATAGCTAGTAGGTGGAAATAAGGTTCAAGAACTAGTTTATTACTTCCATACTCGCATTGAATCCTTAGCTTAGAATTCTTAGCCGTAGAATCGTTCCGGTCGTACTTATCATAGGCATATTCTCTCGTCTAACATTGTCATTATCATTATCATCATAAAAGTATTCTCGTTAGAGTAGTTATAGTACTTATCATTTAGTACGAAATCGGGATCAAAGGTCCCCTTTGGATTCAACCTCAAGTAAGTCAAACAGAACTATAAGGAAATTCCGAGAGCAACGGGCCCACCTCGGCCCGAATGAGGTAGCGTATACGATTTGCATATGTTACATGTCATGGCGTTACTTGTGAGGGTTTTAGGGTAGTCGGGTCCCATTTATACTAGTTCTAGGGGTTTAGGAGGTCTTTCCAACATTTCGCGCACTTTCTAGTTCAATTCTACTGATGGAAAAAGGGGAAACTTTGGATGCGGATTCCGGGGAATAGAGTTGTCCCCGAGGCTCGTAGAATGCATTTACTGAACCACTTAGTCAAGTTGACAAGTTATAAAACTCATTTAGTTTCTACTGTTCAAAACAGTGATGATACAAAAGCAATTTCCAGTGCTTTAAACTACAAATCCACTTCTAAGTATGACTTAAAATCATCTTCACACATAATGTAAAAACACAGTCATAAACCAAGTTATAGAAGACACTTATCAAGTTTGAGGTCATATTTTAAATGCTTAAATAGCAACAAGATGTTAAACTCTAAGTCTCAGACCAAAAATATATTCAAGTTATTAGACAGTGTTCACAATAAATTCATTTAACCTTAACAAATAATTCCAACATTCATTTTGAAGGCAATCTCATTAAGCTGAGACAGTTTTTGTCACGACCCAAACTGGAGGGCCACAACTGAACTCAAGACCCTACCCGGTTGAGTACCATACTACCATTCTACTCATAAGTCACAACTTTTTGTGAACTTTTAAATCATGAAATGACGCCATCGTCAGGTAAAAGATGAAAATCTTTTAATAGAACTCCTTCATCATGTCAGGGACTTCTCCCTTATCGTTAAATCAAAGAAAACCTTTAGTCACAATAAAATATTTACAACAATGCAGATGAACACATCGACCTACATGGTCGCTTTACACAACTGTCGACATCTCGATGCACTATCCACGGGACACTATCTGAAAAAGCCTCTACCAAGGACCAAGTTACCATAACATAAGTTGAGACAAGGCCCCATCATACTCGTAATGCATCTGACTCGAGGACATACACAAGTACTCTGACTCAGCAACACTCCGAATAGAAGTGGAGTTCACCAATCAAGTTGATAGCCCGAGAACATCCTATGGCAAGTGTCCTTTACTCAACTGTCTGCACCTGTGTGGCATGAAACACTGTGCCCCCAGACGGATTACAGAACGTACAAATTACTCAAATGATGTCATATAGCAAACGGGATACAAAATATACGGAAGGTCAGAATGCTTACTCTCCAACACAAGTCATGCATATCGGAATCGGATATCATATCACATACGCCGTAACCCCGGGAACATATACCACACCGGGACAAATACCATATCATACATACGGTAACCTCGGGGACAAATATCACGCCGAGGGACCGGTCACATCCTATCATATACATGATAACCTTGGGGACAGATAACACGCCGAGGAACCGGTGAACAATGCCAAGGGATGCGCACGATAACGTAGGAACGTGGTCGCCACTCCTACCTTTGGCGCCACAACACATCATATTTTAGAAAATTTGCTCCGACCTCCGTCACACATCATAACATAACCACGGTACCCGGGGGCGGACAGATAACACGGCACCCCGAGTCCGGACACATCATACTTCATAATATATCCTCGGTAACCGGGGACGGACATATAACACAGTACCCCGGAACCGGACACATCATACTTCGGAATTCATATATGGAACCCGACCCTTAACAGAGGACTCGGCGAACCATCCGCACGATATATATATATACCGGCCCGGGATCCGGTGAAAGGGATCATAGCACATGCACGAGCAGAGTAGTGAGCAACTAAATGCACATAAATCGAGACTCGATAGAATGATCGAACGTGCCATCAGAATAATCATAGCAGGTTACCCATATCAGAATGCTTATATTAAAATACTTATGTCGGGGTACTCATATCAGAATACTTATGTCAGAATGCTTAGGTCAGAATACTTATATCAAAATACTTATATCGGAGTAGTTATAACAGAATACGTATGTCAGGATTCTCATATCCAAAATACTTATATCTGAATACTTCTATCAAAATGTTTACGTCAAATTTCTTGTATCGGAGTACTTACGTCAAAATACTTTTGTCAAAATATCCATATCCAAAATACTTGTATCCCAATGCCTATATAGGAATACTCATATCAGAATTTCCAGATACTTATATCAGAGAGTACATACAGTTCATAACAAATCCAGAACAATAGCCCAAGTTTCTCTTAATTACTATGCGGAAATGAGTCCAATAGAGCAATACAAATGGGGTTCGGGAATTATGGGCCCACCTCGGATTAAGTCTAGGTGGCGTGTATAAACTACGAACATTTAGCCTTATAGAGTCATCCATGAAGGTTTCAGGGCAATCCGGTTTCATTTATAGAAGTTACGGACGTTCAAACTATGTTTCCATCAAAGCATAAGGTTCTTAGTTCAATTTCACTGAATGAATAGGGGTCCAAATCAAGCTCGGATTTCTAGGAATAGAGTTTCCCTCGAGGCTCGTATCATAGCCTATTACAACTAGGCCATGCCAAAAGAAAGGAAGGGTAAGCCTTACATACCTGCGCCGCGACCAACTGGCTACGCTCATTTGTGCAACTTGTTGATCTACATTCAAAAGGATTCATCCATTCATTAGCTTCGTTGTCTTAACCTTTCAAACATGTTCACTTATATTCTACCAGAATTTCGGCAGCACCTCCCCTGTAAATATACCAACCCCGAGAATATGGCAAGGCCCAATTCAACAACAACCCAACCAACAACCAAGCTACAACATCAATAAGAGGTTCAAAACACATTCTAACATTAGTGACTCTTTTCTATACAATTCGACGATATTCCACTTTCATTCAAATCAACCGCATGCAATCAAACCAACATCCATCTTCATGCATTCAAGTACTAATCCAAACTATTTAAACAAGATTCAAGAACGCTTCGGACAAATCACAAAATATTCAAACAACCCAAGCAAGGTTCCATCTCACCCGAAATTGCCTCCAAACCCGAGAACAACACTAAACACATTCTTTCCTTCCAAATTCACACATTATGTCACAATACATACATTTACAACTTTATTTCATAAATTCAAGAAACCACATCAAGACTACATTACAGTCATATTAGCCTCCAAATCAGCCCACACAATTATAATCTTAACTTGGATTATTAAAACTTCATTTTCCATCATAGAACTCACAACGACGACCACCCAAAATAGTAACGACGATTTATTCATTCCCAACTGCACAAAAGGGGACCATACGGCCAACACTACATGTACACGGCCAACACCAACAAGTCCATATTTCATGAATTTCTTCCAATTCCACATACTACAACGAGCATGAATCATCCATAACAATAACAATCATAAGACTAAGTAAAATTTGTTCATTCTTTCTACTCAAAACAGCCCATACACACGGTTCAACTACAACACACACCCTTTCATAGTTTTCATCCATTTTCATGTACCATAATACATCCAACACATCTATAAAACATGCAAGAGAGGATTGAACCATACCTTTCCATTCATCTTCTCCACTTCCTCTTCTCGGCTAGAAGTACATATGGCAACAACGAACGATCTTTTTGTTCCAACAACTACTCCACGTCGACGAGGACCTTCCAATTAGTATGGAAGCATGAAGAAAGATTTTTGTTTTCCATGATCAACTCATGGGGCTGGTTCGGCCAGCCCCTATGGCCGTGCCCTTCTTCTCATTTTTCTCTCCCTCTATCTTGAATTTTCTAGACCTTAAAATGATAAATTGTCTTGTTCTTTCAAGACTTATACATATATATATATATATATATATAGTTATAGTGGCATGTGAGGGGCACATGCCCCTCTCTAGATTTTTCTTTTCTTTTTCACCTTTCTTTTTCTAGACTTTTCTTGAAAATTTAAAAAGATGACTTAATTATTCTTGCCATGCAAGCTTGTCCACATGCATATTTGCCCCTTCTATTTTCGGCCAATATGGCTTTTTTTTTAATGCCTTGTGAAATTACCATTTTCCCCCTAAGTTCCCACATTATTTCCATTGATCATTTTGCGAATTTCTCCTTTCGCCCTTAACCTCTCTCAATCTTTCCATACTAGTAATAACCATAAATAATATTTTCAACAACTCGTATGTTAAAATAATTTTTGAAAATGATCTCGCCCCTAACTTTCCACGACGGCTTTGAAATTTCCAAGCGTTCAAAACACGGGCTATAACACTTTATCTCCGTGGCACGATCTAAGATGAGAAAGAAGGGTCAATCATTTTGAAATGCCCTGCAGCCTCTTGTTTATAAGTGTAGCACGCTTCACACCCATAAACAAGACTCTACTGGACATGGCTTTGCAGACAACCCTTAGGATGAATTGCTCTGATACCACTTCTATCACGACCCAAACCGGAGGGCCACAACTGACACTCAATACCCTACTCGGCTTAGTGCTATACTACCATTCTATTCATAAGTCACAACTTTTTGTGAACCTTTAAATCATGAAATGAAGTCTTCGTCAGGTAAAAGATGAAAACTTTTTAATAGAACTCCTTCATTATGTCAAGGACTTCTCCCTTATCGTTAAATCAAAGAAAACCTTTAGTCACAATAAAATATTTACAACAATGCATATGAACATGTCGACCTACATGGCCGCTTTACATAACTGTCGACATCTCGACACACTATCCACAGGACACTGTCTGCAAAAGCCTCTAACAAGGATAAAGTTACCATAACATAAGTTGAGACAGGGCCCCAGCATACTCGTAATGCATCTGACTCAAGGACATACATAAGTACTTTGACTCAGCAACACTCCGAATAGAAGTGGAGTTCACCAATCCAGTTGATAGCCCGGGAACATCCTATAGCAAGTGTCCTTTACTCAACTGTCTGCACCTGTGTGGCATTAAACACAGCGCCCCCAGAAAAAGGGACGTCCGTACGAATAATATACCCAGTATGTAAGGCATAACTGAAACAATATATCTCGACTCGAATGGTAAAGAGTAACAGACTCAATCTGTACCTGTAATCAACACTACGAATCATGTACGTGCATATGAACTTTTAATGCATCATGAGTATATATATATATATATATATATATATATATATATATATATATATATATATATATATATATATATATATATGTATATATATACACACACACATAAATAAATATATAATGCATGCCTTCGCCCTGCTCGCAGCCCTTTCGGGCATAATAGCAGAATGGCCCCTTTAGGCATCATAATCATCGTATACCAGTTGATCAGGTTGTTTGCGTGCATAACGCCTTAGCCCTTTTCCCCTTCCCCATTAAATGATGTCATGTATGTATGTAAATATGCAAATGCATGAAAATCTTTGGAAACCATCGAAAGTCTCCCTACGGATATATATTTATATATATAAAAATATATAATGCATGTCTTCGCCCTGCTCGCATCCCCTTCGGGCATAATAGCATAATGGCCTCTTAAAAAATGGGAACTTCTTCCCCTTTTCTTAAAAATGGAAACTTCTTCACCTTTCTTAAAAATGGGAACTTCTTCCCTTTTTCATTTGTCTCCTTCGAGACTCAAAAATTAAATGTGAAATGCATAGGGATAAGGAAACCTTATGAATGTCCCATTCGAGAATTAGACATCGTTATGAATCGTACAACTTATGGATACCCCTTCGGGCATAAGAAGTGAAGGAACGCAGGATATCCTACATCTAGGAGTGGATTCATTATGGATATCATTACGCTTTACGCTTGTCATAGATCATGCCAAAAAGAAGGAATGGATAGCCTTGACATACTTGGACAATCTCCTTCTCAATCCATACTAAAGCTTAATATAATCCTCTTGAATCTACAACAAGTGAAATGATACCATCATCAACAAACAGTGTCACAACTATCATATCTTGCTAATATTATAACCTTCAAAAAATCGGGCAGCACCTCCCCTATTTATATACATCCCAAAGACCACTAAGGGTCATCAAATAGCCCAACAACAACAACAACAGTCAACAATCGCAATAACTACAATATAACCCAATATAAGCCTCTTTGATTACTTTAAGAATCATATCGAGTGGCAAGCTCGTTTAACGAATAACAAACGTCATCCAAACCCAACTCTCCTCTCATAATTCTGTCTGCACCCTGCATAACAATATGCATATATTTACCATATCATATTTAGATCAAAATATCCTTAAATGTATTCCAAAACAATCCATACTCTTACGCCTCATCCTTTACTTTCTATCCGTAGATTTCATATATTTTCTTCCCCATTTTTCCAACTAACACATGAATATTCACAATAATCATAGGGACAATATATTCAGGTTATATCCATAACTTACAACCATTAGAAGTCATATTTAAACATTCATAACAGCCCCTACAAAACAGTGGCTTAACTTAACTTATTTCGATGTAGTCTTGCGGTGTTTAGCCTCAAACAACTTTATTAACGTCAATTTAAGATACCACACGACAAAGAGGTGTTACACATACCTTCAGCAGTGCATAAAACCCAAGAATCACGGCTACATCAGTTCTACTTTACCCTCAATCACTAGACAACACCATAGGTTTGCTACTCTTGTAGTCTCTAACTTTCTTGATAGAAGATTGGGTTGTTTTTACTTGATTGGAGGTGAAATATCGTGGGTGTAGGTTGGGGAAATATTCTAGAGGGTTGGGGAATTATTCTAGAGGTGTTTGGATGAATAATGAGGGGTAAAACCCTTTTTTTAAGCTTCTAGAGTCATTTCGGGTACTGTAGCAGCCGGTTACTGTAGCACACGTTTCTGCTCTGTCAGCCTAACTTTTAACGTCTATCATTCTCCACTCCGCTGTCATATCGATGAGCGGTTTGTTGGGTTGGAAACTAGACTCGACGAACCAATTTTAGGCTTTTGAAACACCTTAAAAATCCTAATATACTAGGAGATATACCCCTCCAAAGTTGGCCCAAAAATTCTGTGCAAAATTCTACCAATTTTTTCAAAATTTTTGACAACTTATTTTCTTCGTTTTGCTTGATCCCGGAATCTCCTTATACTCTCCATACATGATATTTATCATTAATTATACATGATGAGGGTCATTTCCTTTGGTTCCAAGGTTGTCCCTCCCGATTACGACTTTCAAGATCATAATTCATCCTTTACTCATACAATATACTCAATATCGCTTAGTTCCTCATAACCCAAAGTTGTTTTACTTAGCCATAGCTGGACATACTTACGTTCAAATTTAATAAGTGCTTCTCCAAAAGTACGGGGTGTAACATCCTTCCTGTCACGACCCAGCTAGGGGCCACGATGGGTACCCGGGGCTAGCCACCGAGCACCACTCGTTCTACTACTCATGTTACTCATTTAGTGCTCTTTTATCAATTTATATTCAAATCGTAGGAAAAGTCATCTTGCATTTTAGAACATAAAAATACTTCTATATGCATAAGCCTCTAGGCTATCAAAATAATATATATACACATAGTAATAAATCGTGAGACCATCTAACCCACACTGCGTATCTACGAGCCTCTACTGGAGTGCTATACATAAGGACGGGAGCAGACCCCGTCATGCCCAAAATACATATATATGACTATACACAAGAGAATCATCATAACCACCTCCGAACAAAGGAGTGCTTTCAATCAGCTGACAGCTACTACGGATCTGGGTCGAGCTCTTCTCCCTGTTTACCGGTGGGCATGAACACAGCATAAAAAAAAACGAACGTCAGTACGAACATTGTACTGAGTATGAGAGGCATAAACAATGAAATAAGACAATGACATAAAGGAAACATCGATATGGAACATCTGTATCTGACTGTCAAGTATAAAAGAAATAGTGCATGCTAGCTCACTCATAATCATCATCATGTCATGTATGCATAAATATATAAGCTGCACATCCATATAGGATCGGTGTGATAATCATAACATTAGCCTGCGTCCAGGCCACCCGCGTCCGGGGTATCATCTCATGCCGCCCACTAGTGGTGTCTGCCCATGCCATTTGGCCATGGTGTATCGTATAGCTGCCCGCCTTGGCAGTGACTGCCCGGCCAAATAGGCGCGGTGTTATATCATCATCATACATGCTCATCATAATATGCTTATCGTAACATACTTATCATAATACATGCATAAGGCTTAAGAACAACTTTACTTTATCGGGGTGACGTAAGGTCGTGATCCCCTGATTTCATTATGGAGTAATCATTAACATTCTGCCTCACCTTGAAGGAATTAGCACATAAGGTGAGTGTAAGCAATAAATAACATCATTAACATTATAGAATCATCATATCATATCTTTTATCTTATATAGCTATTCATAGACATAGGCTTTTAGCTTTCTGGAATATAGGAACTCATGAAGAGGAAGGAAAATCATGCTAGAAGATTCATGCCATTAGAAATAAAGGACTAGCCTCACATACCTTTGACGTTTAACTAAGCTATCGCTTGCTTGTTCTCCTTCAATATCACGTTTCTACCTTCAAGAGAGAATTCGCACTAACTTTAGTTAATCGACTATAAGAATGTGATACTATTTCTAGAAAAAATTGGGCAGCACTTCCTTGGTTTATACTACTTTTCCCATACGCTATATCAACTCCTACACTGTTATATCCCATATTTTGTACATTCGGATAATTCAAGACAATTGCGGGAAGTTAAGAGCAAGGCTATATTTTTGATTTTTTTCAACACACAAGTTGTTTATGAAATTTTTTGATGTGGAAATATTAAGAATGGATAGGGGTAAAAAGGGAAAATTCGCAAGATGACTCATAGAAGTATGGAGGAAGGCTAAGGGCAAATTTGGAATTTGGAAAATAAATTTTCATGAATTACAAAAAAATAAAAAGAGATGGGCTTGAATAAATGGCCAAAGTGGCCGGCCAAGGTGGATGGGCCAAGGCCCACTTGGGAACTTAATACAAGTAAATAAATAAGAGATGACCCATAATCATTTCATCTTCAACTTAAGAATTTTCAAGAAACCTGGAGAGAAAAACAAACAAGGCCTATTCGGTCATGACCAAGAAATTTTGAAGCCTTCAATCTTGATCCAAAAAAATATTTTCTTCTAGTATTCCTACTAATTTGAAGGTCCTCTTTAACGTGGTATAATTGTTAGAGCAAGAAGACCTCTCTTTGTTGCAAGTTCATAATCATGGCCAAGTGAGAAGTTAAGGAGAAAAGGTAAGAATTAATCTTCTTTTATATGTTATGGATGGTTGTGTATGTTGTAGTATGTAAAAATGGGTGAAATTCATGGAAATATGGAAGAATGTTGTGGCCGTGCATATGTGTGTGTGTGTAGGAATAATGATTTAATTATTTTATCTAGTGTTTGGTTGTTGTTGTTGTGGATGCTATGTTGATAATGAAAGTTTGATGATTCTAGTAAGGTTGTGATGGTTGGAGAGTTGTTTTAGAAGTTAATGTGATTTGAATATAGTTTTCTTGTATTTATGGAAGATAATGTTGTTAGTGTGTGGATTGTTGGTGTAGTTTATGAACTTGAAAGAAAGAAATGTGTTGTTATTGGTCTTGTTGAATTTGGAAGGTTTTGGGTAGTATGTTGGTTTGGCCGTTTGGAATGTAGAGCGGATTGTTGAAGTGTTCTTGAATATTGTTTGAATGGTTTCAGATTAATACTTGAATATGTGAGCAATTGTGAATTGAACATAAATGGAACGTCGTCGAAGTTTGTAGAAAGAAGTTGTTAATGTTGGAATGCGTTTTGAATTGATTGTGGATATTGTTAGAATGACTGTTGATATTGTTGTTGATAATTTGGCCGAGTTAAATTCTCGGATTTGTTGTTGATGATATGGCCGAGTTGAATTCTCGGGGATGGTGTATTTATAGGGGAAATGCTGCCGAAATTTCTGTAGACAAAGTGTTAGTTTAGGATGAGATTCTTGGATATCTATAGCTAATGTTTGTTATTCACTAACGTTGTTATAGATTTTGGAAAGGCCAAGACCTAAGTTGGATTCGCTAAGGAACCGGGCAAGGTATGTAAGGCTTACCCTTTCTTTCTTTTGGCATGATCTTTATGGAACGAACAAATGACGTATATGTATGATTCCAAAGAAACTCCCATTCTTAGAGCCACTAGGATGGCTAACGTTCTTGATTTCCATAAGCTGTTTCACATGGTTCTGATGCGTATCGATGGTGTATAAAGTTCTGTTTGATATGTTTCCGAATGGCATTCGAAAGATAATTGATATGGCTAAAGTTTTGACCCTCAAATGCTAGCACGTTCGATTATTCCATCGAGTCTTTGATATGTACATATGGTTCCAAAAGTTATATTTGATTTGATCCATAACGATATCCGAAAGGTACTTGATATGATTGTAGCTTTGATTTTCCAAAAATGGCTTCCTTAATGTTCGTAGAAGGTTCTGTACTTCAAACGCTCATAACTTTCGTATACTAAATTGGATTGACCTGAAACTTGTTTCTGAGCCTTCAGGGGTCAGTAAGTATACTTATCCATTGAGTCTTGATTTACGTGCATATAATTTCTCACTACTCTGCTCGTGCGCACTATTGTTATATCGTTCGCCGAGTCTCGGGTCGGTTATGCCGTTGCGCGCACTATGTTAAACTCGGCACTAATATGTTATGTTATAATATATGTATATGGATCGGGTTGCACGTTCCGCAGCAGTATAATATATGTATGGATCGGGCTGCACGTTCCGCAGCAGTATAATATATGTATGGATCGGGCTGCACGTTCCGCAGGAGTATAATATATGTATGGATCGGGCTGCACGTTCCGCAGTACTATAATATATGTATGGATCGGGCTGCACGTTCCGCAGCAGTATAATATATATATGGATCGGGCTGCACGTTCCGCAGCAGTATAATATATTTATGGATAGGGTCGTACGTTCCTCGACACTAATATGTTATATATATGGATCGGGCCGTACGTTCCTCGGCACTATCATATTACATATGGATTGATTATATGTGTATGTATATGATGACGTATGATGTCGGCACGCATGATCTGCGTTTGGAAAGTAAGTATTTTGGCACTCAGGATGATTTACTCATTTTCGGTACTTTTTCTGACATATGACATCGGTAAGCATGATTTACGTTCGGAAAATAAGCACCTTGATATTCTGACTAATGTACTCACTTTTGTACCGTTGTTCCGGTTATGTTTCTGTTTTCTGTATTCCATGCCTTACATACTCAGTACATATTCCGTACTGACCCCCTTTCTTCGGGGGCTGCGTTTCATGCCCGCAGGTACAGACGCGCACATGAGTGGTCTGTCAGCTTAGGACATCCATTCTGTTGTGTTGAAGAGCTCCCTCGTTCCGGAGCCTATACTTTTGGTACAGATCTTTCTGTTGTACATATTTACGTATATATGACTATGTAGGGGTACGACGGGGCCCTGTCTCGTCACATGATTCTGTTGTCTTTGTTAGAGGCCTGTAGACATGTATGTGGGTCATGGGTCGTTGTGTTTCAGATATGTCCGCGTGGCTTGCGTCTAAGCGGTTCCATTTGCTATGACAGCCTTAACGACTTGTATGTATATATACATATATATATGTTTTGGACGATATGTTTTACGACAGCCTTGGTGGCTTCTGTATGATATGTTTGTTATATGCGTCCGCTTAAGACAACGCCTGCTCTTAGTATCTGTATAAATTAATGTATGTTGAATATGGATAAGTCGTTGGTATGCTGATTTGGTAAGTAAGTGCGTATGGGTGTCCCGCTCAGGCACTGGTCATGGCCTACGGGGTTGGGTCGTGACAAAAGTGGTATTAGAGTGGTTCGTCCTCTGAATCTCTACAGGCCGTGTCTAGTAGAGTCTTGTTTATCGGTGTGTTGTGCACCACATCTATAAACAGGAGGCTACAGGACATTTAGGATGCCACCCTTTCTTTCGATCTTAGATCGTGCAATAGAGCTGTATTATTAGGATGGTTCCTTTCTGACGAATTGTTATGTTTTCAGCGATGCCTCCGAGAAAAGCAACAGCTGCCCAGAAGGGCAAGTCAGCGGCAACTGGAGAGACTAGCCATGCCCAGAGAGTTACCAGGGCCCGTGCTCAGTCTGTATCTGAGGATGTGCCCCCGTCAGCCGGTTCTGCTACACCGCCATTATCCGAGGAAATTGGAGCAGCAGCAGCTGCCGATCAGGGGGCAGATCCACCGCTAGCTCCTGGGGTTCCAGTACCCCAGCCTCCAGCTCCACAGCCAGGGGCGGAGGACAGAGCGATGAGAGAGGCAGTACAATTATTGACTAGATTAGTAGCGGGGCAGGCTCGCAGACGCGGGCTAGGGGGTGATGATGTGAATAGATATGACAGCTTAAGGGTTCGTGACTTTTTGACTTGTAATCCCCCAGAGTTCTACGGGTCAAAGCCCGAGGAAGATCCCCAGGACTCTATTCGACAGATGCAGCGTACGCTGAGATTAGTCAGAGCTTCCGAGACTGAGTCTGTCGAGCTGGCTTCATATCGATTGCGTGATGTAGCGGTTAATTGGTATGAGTCATAGGAGCTGTCTAGGGGTGAGGATGTGTCACACCCCGATCTTACTAGGGTGTGATGGGCACCCGATCCCATATTCGGAGCCGAGCGAACCCGCTGACTCTTATTACATACATAATCTCTTTAGACTCTTAAATCAAATGAGAAATGAAAAACATAGTAAAACTTTCTGAACCTTTCTTTTCATCGTACTCAATTCAAATAAAATCTATCTTGACATGAAACTCGTAACATGAAACATAATAACACATCAGCTGATGGAGCCGTTTACAAAACTGACATTCTATACCCACGACTCTGTCTGCAAAGTCTCTAACATCAATCAGAAATCATAGCACAGATACTCTGACTCGGCAACACTCCAGGAGCAAATGGAGCTTGCCATCTCCGCTGGAACATCTTCTATAATAGCTTCAACTCATCTGGGTGTACCTGCGTGGCATGAAACGCAGGCCCCGAAGAAAAAGGGGTCAGTACGAGCAATGTACTGAGTATGAAAGGCATGAATAGTAACATAGTAAGGGATGTAAATATGAATAATAACAGAATGGAAATATAGAGCATATCATGGGGTAAAAGGTAACCTGTACATCTGAGTGCCTTTTTGGCGGGTACCGTGCATGCTTAGTGCTGCGGAACGTGCAGCCCGATTCATATATATACATATCATATTTTACTTTCTTTGAAAACATTTCTTTTTCTTACATGTGTAAAATAGAACATATCACATTGTCGAGGCGTCGGCTCCGATCCATTTAGCCACATATATCCCGCGTTCGGGACGCTATTAACCGATGTGGGATTTGCCTGAACCAATGTGGGATTCGCCTAAACCAATGTGGGATTCGCCTAAACCAATGTGGGATTCGCTTAAGGCAAGCCTTACACTCACCCCCCTTTGGGACTCTGCGTTCTTGCTGAGGTTTGCCCTACCATTGGGTTTGCCCCACCACTGGGTTTGCCCCACCATTGGGTTTGCCCCACCACCGGCTCTGATACCAACTGATCAGGTGGATATGCGTCTATAGTGCCTCACCTTTTCCCCTTACCCCATATACATATACATATATCATGTTCATGTAGCATATACATATATCATGTAAGCAGCATACAAGAGAGCCCAAAGAATGTTATGCCTCTATCGGAGGGACGTAAGGTCGGTAACCTCCGAATATATTCTGGAAGACTCGATGGACAAGTATACTTACCGACACCTGAAGGCTCAGAACAAGTTTCGGGTCAATCCGATTCAGTATGAGAAAGTTATGGGCGTTTGAAGTACAGAACCTTCTACGAACGTTTCAAAAGCCATTTTTTGGAAAATCACAGCAATAATCATATCAAGTACCTTTCGGAGATCGCTATGGATCAAATCAACATAAGGCTTTTTGGAACCACACACTTGCATCAAGACATAGCAAAGTAGTTCTTCGGAAGTCAAGAACATTAGCCATCCTAGTGGCTCTAAGAATAGGAATTTCTTTAAAATCATACATATACTTTGTCATGTTGGTTTCACAAAGATCATGCCAAAAGAAAGAAAGGGTAAGCCTTACATACCTGCTCCACGTCCTATTAGCTACGCTTAATTGTCCAAGCTCGTTATCGCTAGTCTACATCAAGAAGATTGACACAATCATTAGACTCATTATCATATACTTGCCTTAATCCTTCAAATAAATTCACTTATGAGATCTGCCAAAATTTCGGCAGCATCTCCCCTGTAAATACACCATCCCCGAGAATCTAACTCGGCCCAAATCATCAATCAACAATCCGAGAATTCAACTCGGCCAAACTATCAACAACAATACCAACAATCGTGCCAACAACATCAACAATCAATTCAAGACGCATTCTAACATTAACAACCTTTGTCATACAATTCAACAACATTTCATTTATATTCAATTCAATTCACATAATATTCAAAACAACCCAATCAACATACCACTTCACCCAACACTTTCCAAATTCAACAAGAACAATGACAACCTATTTCCTTCTTTCAAATTCAATCATAACAACCTAACTTGCAATCTTCCAAACACATGTCTCACTTCCAAATTCATGGATTATATTTACAACTTACACATTAGCAATGTTATGTCCCGTGTTTTCGTATAATTGGAAATCGAGAAATAATTACGACTTGTGTGCTATAAGGACATAATTTGATTTTAGTGAATATGACTATGTTGGTTATGGAATTATTAATGTTAAGACCTCGGGGAAGGCCGAGAATAAATTTGGAGTTTCGGAAATTAGTTTCGGGAATTACAAAACGGGACTTTTGTGAATTGGGCCAAGAATTAGAATGCAAAAATTGAAGCCCAAGAATTTTGAAGGGTGGCCGGCCTTAGCCAAGCCCAAACCCACCACTTTAATGTCATGTGCTATGCACATGACTACTAATGGATATATATCACTATGCCACACTTAGTATTTTTCAAGAAAATAGATCAAATTCAAGAACACCACTAAACAAGGGCATTCGGCCGAACCCTTTGAGGAGAAAGAAAAAAAAAATCCAAGCTTGTTTATTGATCCAAAAATCCTAGTTTCTACATAGTTGTGAAGTGCTCAAGACCCTCTTCAACGGGGTATAATTAGTTTGGCGCAAGAACGACGTTTACGACAAGTCGGGTTTTCAAGAAAAGGTAAGAATTTTGCCCCTTTAAGGTTATAGAATTGATGTGAATATGTTAAGGATTGGAAATAGAGGGAAATCCCGTAATTTTGATGTAAATAGAAAGTCGTGGGTGTGTGTGTATAGTGTGTATTGGCCGTGAGCCATAGAGAGGAAAAATGATGTGAATTGATCTTGGTTAAGTTGGTATAATGTGTTGTTGTGACCCTTATGTCATAAATGATTAATTGATAAATGGAATTGGCGTTGAAAAGTGATTTTGGATATTATCGGAAAGTGTATACCTTCGGTATCATTATGTATATCATTGAATATTTAAGGTGCTAGAGACTTTAGATATGAATCTATAATGATGTTAATGAATTCGGAATGAAACGACGTTAGTTAGAATGTTCGTCGTGAATTTTGATGTTTTGAAGGATTATGGAAAATAATGGATTTTTGGTGCAATTTCGTGTATGGCTTGAATTGTAGTTAGGATGTGATTGTATAAGTTTGAATGTGGAAATGAATGCAATTATGTAGATGTAGAATTGGAGTTTTGAAAGTTTGAATGAAAGTTGCCAACTTAGATAACAAAGTAGAATTTTGAAGCTAAAATGGCTTGATTGTTGTTTGTGTTGTTTGTTGACGTGTGGGCTGTTGTGATTGATGTATTTTGAGCCGAGCTAAGCCTCGGGGATGTTAGATTTATAGGGGAAATGCTGCCGAAATTTCGGTAGGCAAAATTGGAATTAAAGGCATTTTTAAGCCTAAGAATCTCAATTGGTAACTTTGACCATTTGCAGATTTTTGACGAAACGGGACTGGACTTTCGGGAGAGCTTACGACGTCTGTGAGGTATGTAAAGCTTCCCACTCCTTCATTTGGCATATCTTAGTGTGTTAGACGAATATGAGAACTTCCGGAGCATTTCTGCTCCTCGAAACCCGATCCACAGAAAAGTTACTATTCATTCAATTCGATTGAAGCCTAAGGGCTCTATTTTGGCTAGAATGCCACCGCTCGTCCGAAACCTATCGAAATGTGGTCGGGTAACCTAGAAACGACCATGTATGACCTTTGGCATATAAATGTTCGTAAAGATAAGTTCGCCACCTCACTTTGACTCGAGGTGGGCCCGCTACCCTGAAACGCCCTATTTGCCTTATTGGGCTATCTTTGTGAATAAAGTTGGATACGATACTTTCGATTGTGAAATTCCCTCCTATGAGATGTATTTTGAATATTATAATACGCTAAGTTACGTTTGGAGCTATACGTACTATTTGGAAATGTTTTGTGAAATGAAACTTTATATCGGCTAAGTATCCGACTATTTTGCATTATGATATGACTTATGGGTTTACTTCGTTTTGGAAAACTATTTTGAAGTACGAATTGCATTGGTTTGCTCACGACTCCGCTCGTGCCTTATTATGACTTCGTTCACCGGTTCCCGGGCCGGTTTTGATTCGTGCGCCTTATGACAATTCGGCCGTATGCTGTGTTACGGTTCCCGAGGCTTCGCCATAGGGCCGGGTTCTGTTTGGAGTTATGCTGTGATATGGCTCGTGATGCGATACGCTCACCTATGATTATGCTTGTGTTCGGGGATGTACGTAGATTTGAAACCTTCTAGTGTTATGCTGTGTGTGGCGCCAGCGTCGGAGTGGCGACCACGTTCCTAAGCGTTTGCATGATTTCATTTGCATTATGTATACGTATATGATTTCGATATAGATTTTGATCTACCCATTTGTACTCCACTTTGACATTTGATTTGCTTTCGGTTTTGATCCATATTTCTGTACTCCGTGCTTTACATACTCAGTACATATTTCGTACTGACCCCCTTTCTTCGGGGGCTGCGTTTTATGCCCGCAGGTGCAGATATCGGTGATCCTCCGCAGTAGGCTTCACTTCTTGCTATTCCGGAGTTCTCCTATTTGATCCGGAGTCCACTTTTGGTACAGACTCTTTTTGCTTTGTATATATTTGGTATATTTGACTATTTGGGTACGGCGGGGCCCTGTCTCGCCATATGTCTTTGTTCTGAGTTCGTAGAGGCCTGTAGTCATATATGTGGGGCGAGGGTCCTATGTATGTTTGTCTGATTCCGTTTTCTGGTCTTAAGGCGGTCTGTTTGTTATGCCGGCCCCAAATGGCCCTTATGCTTATATTTGCACTTTTGACCGGCGATGTCCATTCCGCCGCTCAGTTTGTATTTGATATGATATTTTGATTTGGCACGACCGCTTAAGACATACTTGATATAAATTATGTTCGATATGATTTCGAAAAATTATGAAATAAGTTTGGATTTGAAAATGAACGTGTGATTCGGTCTGGGTACCCAGGTAGGGTGCCAGTCGCGGCCCACGGGGCTGGGTCGTGACAAAAGTGGTATCAGAGCAGTTTGTCCTCGGAATGTCTACAGGCCGTGTCTCGTATAGTCTTGTTTATCGATGTGTTGTGCACCACATCTATAAACGGGAAGCTACAGGGCATTTAGGATGTCACTTTCTTTGGAATCTGTGATAGAGCTGTGCTATTAGGGTGATTTTGACCTGACTCGCCTTTGTGTTTGCAGTGATGCCTCCGAAGAAGGCAACGGCGGCCCAGAAGGGCAAGGCGAGGATTGGAGAGACTAGCCAGGCACAGCGAGCTACCCGGGCTCGTGTCTATGATTTGCCTGAGGATGTGCCTCATTCTGAGGGGTCTGCTACACCCCCACTAGTACAGCCTGGAGCAGGACCTTCAGCAGCTCCAGAGGTCCGTGTACCCGCACCTGAGACTCCAGCTCCTCAGCCAGGGGCGGAGGATAGGACCCTGAGGGAGGTTGTACAGCTGTTGACTACACTGGTAGCAGGACAGGCTCGCAGGCGCGGGCGGAGGGACGACGATGATGATGACAGGCGGGACAGCCTGAGAGTTCGGGAGTTTTTGCTATGTGGCCCTCCAGAGTTCTTCGGGTCTAAGCCCGACGAGGACCCCCACGACTTCATTCGGGGGATGCGACGCTCACTGGACTTGGTCAGGGCTTCAGAGACCGAGTCAGTTGAGCTGGCTTCGCACAGGCTTCGAGATGTGGCTACCCACTGGTACGAGACTTGGGAGCTGTCTAGAGGAGAGGGTGCCCCTCCAGCCACTTGGGATCAGTTTGTGACAGCATTCACCCGCCACTTTTTGCCACCAGAGTTACGGCGGGTACGGGCTGATCGATTCTTACGTCTGCAGCAGAGGGGTCGGAGTGTTCGCGAGTATAACCTTGAGTTTGATTCTCTGGCCCGATATGCATCGGCCGTGGTAGCAGATATGTCCGATCGGATGCACAGATATGTTATGGGATTGGACCAGTATTTGGTTGATAGTTGTATGGCAGTGTCATTGCAGGCAGACATGGACATTGCCCGACTTCAGGCCTATGCGATGGGTATGGAGGACCGTCGCAGGTCTGATCCGGCTGGCAGAGATCGAGATAGGAGGCCGCCCAAGAGGGCTAGGTCCACAGGTTATGCTGCAGATTCTCGAGGCGGACAGCCTCAGCAGCAGCCGTCAGACAGGCATTTTCCTCCCTCCGGCCGGGGCACTCAGTCAGGCAGCCGGAGATTCGATAGTACAGGACCGTCTGGGGCCGGTCAGAGCTCCAGAGTGGCAGGTTCACAGGTACCCAGGGGTCCCAGCCAGGCCAGACCACCCAGACCCCGTTGTCCTCATTGCGGGAAGTCTCATCCCGGGGAGTGTTACCGAGCGACTGGAGCTTGCTTTTCGTGTGGTGGTCAGGGCCACTTTATGAGAGATTGTCCATTGGCTAGCAGTTCTGGTAGTGCTGCTCAGCAGACAGGGTCAGCCGCCGGTTCTTCTTCTGCTCCATCAGTTGCACGCCCTGGAGGGCGAGGTATTTCAGCACCGGCAGGACGCGGTCGAGGCCGCGGTGGCACTTCAGGTTCTAGCGGTCCCTCGAACCGCATATATGCTTTGGCCAGCCGCCAGGATCAGGAGGCTTGGCCAAACGTCGTCACAGGTACATTGCTGGTTTTCTCCAGATCTGTATATGCATTGATTGACCCTGGCTCTACTTTATCATATATTTCCCCGCTCGTTGCTAGTAAGATTGGGATAGTGTCTGAGCCTATAGAACCATTTGAGGTAGCTACGCCAGTTGGGGATTTTATTATAGCGAGACAGATTTATAAGGATTGTTCTGTGACCATTTATGATCGTAGCACTAAGGTTGATTTGATAGAGTTAGACATGCTTGAGTTTGACGTCATTATGGGCATGGACTGGTTGTCTTCCTGTTATGCTAATGTCGACTGCCAGAAAAAGGTAGTCCGTTTTCAGTTTCCAGGGGAACCAGTCATAGAGTGGTTCGGATCTACAGCATCGCCGAGGGGTAAGTTTATTTCATACCTCAAGGCTAAGAAGATGATCCAGAAGGGGTATATCTATCATTTCGTTCGTGTGCACGATACTGCCGCGGAGGTACCTACCCTTCAGTCTGTTCCGGTCGTCAGCGAGTTTCCAGATGTTTTTCCTGACGAGCTTCCTGGCCTTCCGCCTGAGCGGGAGATTGATTTTACTATTGAGTTGATGCCGAATACGCAGCCTATATCTATTCCTCCGTACAGGATGGCACCAGCTGAGTTGAAGGAGTTGAAGGAGCAGCTGAAAGATTTGCTGGATTAGGGTTTTATCAGGCCCAGCACATCACCCTGGGGGGCGCCGGTATTGTTTGTCAGGAAGAAAGATGGGTCATTGCGGATGTGTATCGACTACCGGCAGCTGAATAAGGTGACTATTAAGAATAAATATCCCCTCCCCCGGATTGATGATTTGTTTGACCAGCTGCAGGGTGCTAGACATTTTTCAAAGATAGATCTGCGTTCTGGTTACCATCAGGTGCGAGTACGGGAGTCAGATATCCCGAAGACTGCTTTCAGGACTCGGTACGGGCATTATGAGTTCAGAGTTATGTCTTTCGGGCTGACTAATGCTCCAGCAGTATTTATGGATCTGATGAACCGGGTATTTCAGCCTTTCCTGGATATGTTTGTTATTGTGTTTATTGATGATATCCTGATTTACTCGCGATCAGCCGAGGAGCATTCAGATCATTTGAGGATGGTACTTGGCATCCTCCGTCAGCAGAAGTTATATGCTAAATTCTCTAAGTGTGAGTTCTGGTTGACTTCTGTGGCATTCTTGGGCCATATTGTCGGCGCAGACGGTATTCGGGTCGGCACGCAGAAGATTGAGGCTGTGCAGAATTGGCCCAGGCCTACTACACCGACAGAGGTGCGTAGTTTTCTTGGATTGGCTGGGTATTACCGCAGGTTCGTGGAGGATTTCTCTTCTATTTCAGCACCACTGACGAGGCTTACCCAGAAAGCAGCAAAATTCCAGTGGTCGGATGCCTGCGAGCGCAGCTTTCAGATGCTGAAGGAGAGATTGATTACAGCACCAGTTCTGGCTCTTCCAGAGGGATCTGACGGGTATGTTGTCTATTGTGACGCCTCTGGTATTGGGATAGGATGTGTATTGATGCAGCACGGTCGAGTCATAGCCTATGCTTCCCGGCAGCTCAGACCGCACGAGAAAAACTATCCCACTCATGATCTTGAGTTGGCCGCGGTGATTCATGCTTTGAAGATTTGGCGGCATTATTTATATGGGGTCCATGTTGATATCTATACGGACCATAAGAGTCTCCAGTATATTTTTAGGCAGAAGGAACTGAATTTGCGGCAGCGGAGATGGCTTGAGTTACTAAAGGACTACGACGTTGATATTCTGTACCATCCAGGGAAAGCCAACGTGGTAGCTGATGCGCTTAGCCGCAAGTCCGTAGGCAGTCTGGCTGATGTTCCATCTGATAAGAGGGATTTGGTTCGCGATATTCATCAGCTGGCCAGCCTCGGAGTTCGTTTGGTGGATTCTGGAGATTCTGGGATTTCTGTTCGTCCAGTTGCTGAGTCATCTATTATTCAGGAGGTAAAGCAGCGCCAGTTTGAGGATCCTCTTTTGATTCACTACAGAGATGTGGCCCTCAATAAAGCAAAGACTCAGTTTGAGATCTCGCCTGACGGAGTATTATTATATGACGGCAGATTCTGTGTACCGGACGTTGCGGGCTTACGGCGGCAGATTATGGGCGAGGCCCATAATGCACGGTATTCTGTTCATCCTGGTTCCACTAAAATGTATCGGGACCTCAGGTGTTTGTATTGGTGGGACGGCATGAAGAAAGATATTGCTGAGTTTGTTAGTCAGTGCCCGAACTGCCAGCAAGTTAAGATCGAGCATCAGAAGCCCGGTGGATTATTGCAGGAAATGGAAATTCCAGCCTGGAAATGGGAGATGATTAATATGGATTTCGTTGTTGGATTACCGCGCACTCCACGCAGGTACGACTCTATCTGGGTTGTTGTTGACAGGCTGACGAAATCAGCCCATTTCCTTCCGGTTCGGACTACTTATTCGGCTGAGGACTATGCCAGATTGTATATCAGAGAGATAGTCAGACTTCACGGAGTCCCTATATCTATTATCACTTACCGAGGTACCCAGTTTACAGCAAATTTCTGGAGGTCATTTCAGGAGGGATTAGGGACTCAGGTGAGTCTCAGTACAGCTTTTCACCCCCAGTCCGACGGGCAGGCCGAGCGCACTATTTAGACGCTCGAAGATATGTTGCGGGCCTGCGTTATTGATTTCAGGGGCAGTTGGGATGATCATTTTCCGCTTATTGAGTTTGCCTATAATAACAGTTATCACTCCAACATCCAGATGGCTCCGTACGAGGCCCTTTATGGCAGGAGATGCAGGTCTCCTATTGGCTGGTTTGACGTGGGCGAGACTAAGTTGATTGGCCCAGACGTGATCCAGGAGGCTGTAGATAAGGTAAAGCTTATTCGAGAACTATTATTGGCTGCTCAGAGTCGACAGAAAGCTTATGCAGATAGACGACGTCGACCGTTAGAGTTCCGGATTGGCGACTGGGTATTCCTGAAGGTGTCGCCCATGAAGGGTGTCATGAGGTTCGGTAAAAAGGGTAAGTTGAGCCCCCGGTACATTGGGCCGTATCAGATCGTGCGAAAGATAGGCGAGGTCGCCTATGAGCTAGACTTACCATCCGACTTGGAGGCCGTACACCCGGTATTTCATGTGTCTATGTGGCGGAAATGTATTGGTGATCCTGCCAGGATATTCCCAGTAGATGACATTCAGGTGACGGAGCAGTTATCTTATGACGAGCAGCCTGTATCTATTCTGGATCGACAGGTACGGAGACTACGCACTAAAGAAGTGCCCTCCGTCAAAGTCCTATGGCACAACAATAATCGGGAGGAGATGACTTGGGAGGCGGAGGACGAGATGAAGAAGAAATATCCCCACTTGTTTTCGACATCCACAGGTAATCTAATTTCTTTTTCAGTTTGTTGTGCTGATTGATAAAATGAACTATGTATGTCATTATTCAAAAGGGACACTCCTGCCTTGATCATAAGACCTTATAAGATTAATTTAACATTCGGGGACGAATGTTCTTAAGGGGGGGAGAATGTTATGTCCCGTGTTTTCGTATAATTGGAAATCGAGAAATAATTACGACTTGTGTGCTATAAGGACATAATTTGATTTTAGTGAATATGACTATGTTGGTTATGGAATTATTAATGTTAAGACCTCGGGGAAGGCCGAGAATAAATTTGGAGTTTCGGAAATTAGTTTCGGGAATTACAAAACGGGACTTTTGTGAATTGGGCCAAGAATTAGAATGCAAAAATTGAAGCCCAAGAATTTTGAAGGGTGGCCGGCCTTAGCCAAGCCCAAACCCACCACTTTAATGTCATGTGCTATGCACATGACTACTAATGGATATATATCACTATGCCACACTTAGTATTTTTCAAGAAAATAGATCAAATTCAAGAACACCACTAAACAAGGGCATTCGGCCGAACCCTTTGAGGAGAAAGAAAAAAAAAATCCAAGCTTGTTTATTGATCCAAAAATCCTAGTTTCTACATAGTTGTGAAGTGCTCAAGACCCTCTTCAACGGGGTATAATTAGTTTGGCGCAAGAACGACGTTTACGACAAGTCGGGTTTTCAAGAAAAGGTAAGAATTTTGCCCCTTTAAGGTTATAGAATTGATGTGAATATGTTAAGGATTGGAAATAGAGGGAAATCCCGTAATTTTGATGTAAATAGAAAGTCGTGGGTGTGTGTGTATAGTGTGTATTGGCCGTGAGCCATAGAGAGGAAAAATGATGTGAATTGATCTTGGTTAAGTTGGTATAATGTGTTGTTGTGACCCTTATGTCATAAATGATTAATTGATAAATGGAATTGGCGTTGAAAAGTGATTTTGGATATTATCGGAAAGTGTATACCTTCGGTATCATTATGTATATCATTGAATATTTAAGGTGCTAGAGACTTTAGATATGTATCTATAATGATCAGAAAAGGTTATATTTATCATCTGGTTCGGGTACAAGACTTGACAGCAGAAACGTCGACTCTTCAGTCAGTTCCCGTGGTTAATGAATTTCCAGATGTGTTCCCAGATGAGCTTCCAGGCCTTCCTCCAGAGCGGGAGATAGATTTTACTATTGATTTGCTTCCAGATACTCAGCCGATATCTATTCCCCCGTACAGAATTGCACCGGCAGAATTGAAAGAACTGAAAGAGCAGTTGAAGGATCTGTTAGAAAAAGGCTTCATCAGACCCAGTACTTCGCCTTGGGGAGCTCCGGTATTATTCGTGCGTAAGAAAGACGGGTCGCTGCGTATGTGTATTGATTATCGGCAGCTGAATAAGGTAACCACAAAGAATAAATACCCCCTCCCCAGAATTGATGATTTGTTTGATCAGTTGCAGGGCGCCAAATATTTTTCGATGATAGACCTTCGGTCAGGCTATCATCAGGTACGGGTACGAGAGGCCGATATTCCTAAGACAGCATTTCGGACCAGATATGGGCATTATGAATTCAGAGTTATGTCTTTTGGGCTGACTAATGCTCCTGCGGTATTCATGGATTTAATGAACCGGGTATTCAGGCCGTTCTTAGATATGTTCGTAATTGTATTTATCGATGATATTCTGGTTTATTCTTGGTCCGAGGCAGAGCACGCAGATCATCTGAGAGCGGTACTTGGGGTACTTCGGCATCAGGAATTATATGCAAAATTTTCTAAATGTGAATTTTGGCTGGCTCCAGTGGCATTCTTGGGACATATTATTGCAGCTGATGGTGTCCGGGTGGACACACAGAAGATTGAAGCCGTGAAGAATTGGCCTAGACCCACGACGCCCACTGAGGTACGTAGTTTTCTGGGATTAGCAGGCTATTACAAGAGATTTGTGGAAAAGTTTGCTTCGATTTCAGCGCCTTTGACAAGGCTAACTCAGAAGGGAGCCAAGTTCCAGTGGACTGATGCTTGTGAACGAAGCTTCCAGTTGCTGAAAGAGAAGCTGACTACAGCCCCAGTTCTGACTCTTCCAGAGGGACCCGATGGATATGTTATTTATTGTGACGCTTCTGGCGTGGGATTGGGCTGTGTATTGATGCAGCACGGCAGAGTTATAGCTTATGCTTCTGACAGCTCAAAAAGCATGAAAGGAATTATCCTCCCCACGATCTGGAGCTTGCAGCGGTGATTCATGCTCTGAAGATATGGAGACATTATTTATATGGCGTGCATGTTGATATCTATACAGATCATAAGAGTCTCCAGTATATTTTCAAGCAGAAAGAGCTTAATTTGCGGCAGCAGAGGTGGCTGGAGCTCCTGAAAGACTATGATGTGGATATTCTGTATCATCCGGGCAAGGCTAATGTTGTTGCAGATGCGCTTAGCAGGAAATCTATGGGCAGCTTGGCAGATTTACAGCCAGACAGGAGTGAGATAGTACGTGATATTCATCAGTTGGCTAATCTTGGGGTTCGTCTGGCCGATTCTGGAGGTACACGGATTTCTGTCCGAGGGGTTTCTGAATCATCTATTAAGGAAGATATCAAGCGGCATCAATATGAAGATCCTGTTTTAGCTCGATACAGAGACACTGCCCATGAAAAGGAGAAGACTCCGTTCGAGTTTACACCAGACGGAACCTTACTATACAGAGGCAGGTTGTGTGTACCTGATATTGCAGGGCTACGGCAGCAGGTTATGGGCGAGGCACATTCTGTTCATCCTGGGTCTACGAAGATGTACCATGATCTTAGATGCCTATACTGGTGGGATAGCATGAAACGGGATATCGCAGAGTTCGTCGCCCAGTGTCCCAATTGTCAGCAGGTGAAGATTGAACATCAGAAACCGGGTGGACTGTTGCAAGAAATGGAAATTCCGACGTGGAAGTGGGAGATCATTAATATGGACTTCATTACAGGTTTGCCTCGCACTCTACGGAAGTATGATTCCATCTGGGTTATTGTTGATAGGCTGACGAAATCAGCCCATTTTCTCCCCATCACAACTACTTATTCCGCCGAGGATTATGCCAGGCTTTATATTAAAGAAATAGTGAAGCTTCATGGAGTTCCTATATCTATTATCACTGACAGAGGTGCCCAGTTCACAGCGAACTTCTGGAGATCTTTTCAGGAAGGATTAGGGACTCAGGTGAGCCTGAGCACAACTTTTCATCCTCAGGGTGACGGATAGGCCGAGCGCACTATCCAGACGCTTGAAGATATGTTGCGGGCCTGTGTTATTGATTTCAGAGGTAGCTTGGAGGATCACTTGCCATTGATTGAATTTGCTTATAATAACAGTTACCATTCCAGCATCTAGATGGCTCCGTACGAGGCCCTGTACGACAGGAAATGCAGGTCACCGATCGACTGGTTTGATATTGGCGAGACAGAATTAATCGGCCCAGATATGATCCAGCAGGCTGTTGATAAGGTGAAACTTATTCGGGAGCGGCTATTGGCAGCCCAGAGTCGACAGAAATCATACCCTGATAAACGGCGTCGTCCTTTGGAATTCCAGGTTGGTGATTGGGTATTTCTGAAGGTATCGCCTATGAAAGGCGTGATGCGGTTCGACAGAAAGGGTAAGCTCAGTCCGCGTTATATTGGGCCTTATCAGATTGCTAGAAAAATTGGAAATGTCGCCTATGAGTTAAATCTGCCATCTGATTTAGAGGCGGTACATCCGGTATTCCATGTATCTATGCTCCGCAAATGCATTGGTGATCCCTCCAGAATATTTCCTGCGGATGATATTCAAGTGACGGAGCAGTTATCTTATGAGGAGCAGCCCGTAGCTATTTTGGACCGCCAGGTAAGAAAGCTCCGGAACAAAGATATAACCTCTGTTAAGGTGCTGTGGCGGAACGATAATAGGGAGGAAATGATGTTACATCCGGCATTTTTGCATATTCAAAAAATTCGAGATAACTTGACTTGTAATGAATGAGGTCATATTTGGACCTTACTTGGTATGAATGTGTCGGCTATGAATACCTTGGTGTGGAATTACGAAAGGAGGCCAAGGGCAAAATTAGAATTTTGGAAATTAGTTTCGAAAATTACAAAATAAGAATTTTTGATGAATTGGGCTAAAAAAAAAATAATAAAATGAGGCCCAACAAAGGGAGCCCAACCGGCCACACTTCATGGCCCAAGTCCATGGAATATTATTCCATGTGACAAATTAATAAAAAGGGATAAGTATATACATGGATCAATGTTCATCTTTTGGAACATTCAAGAAAAACCAAGAAGAGAGAAAAAGAAGAAGAGGTCACGACCTAAGAGAAAGAGAAAGAGAAAAAGAAAAGAAAAATTCTTGGAGCTCAAATCCTTTATTCAAAAATCCATCTCTTTTGGAATTATTACTAGGTTCAAGATTCTCTACAAAGTGGTACAATTATTTTGGCAAGAAACTATCTTTGGTAGCAAGGAGAATTTGTTGGGAAAAAGGTAAGAATCTTATGTTCTTTTCATGTTATGGCGCCTTGTTTATGTTGTGGAATGTAGGAATGAGTAGCACCTATGGAAATATGGAATATGTAGCCGTGTGTGTGCATGATTGTGTAGTTGAGGTGTGTTGAATTTTGTATTGTATCCTAGTTGTGGTTATGATGGAATTTATATTGGAAATGAAAGTTGAATGAATTTGACGGAAGTTGGAAATATGGAATGTGGCAGTGTGGTATTGTGTTGATAGTGGAAGATGAATTAAATTTCTTTAGTATGATAATTGTGTTATTGTGAAGTGAATGAAAGAATAATGGTTCTTGTTGTCATGGAAAAATAGTTGTTAAGTTGTTATAGGAAATTATGCAAATTTATTGTAGCTTATATAAATGTGGAAATGAAAGTAGAAAGATGCAAATTATGATTATCATTGATGAAGTTGGAAGATAGAAATATGTCATGAACATGTTTGTTAAAGATTAGGAGTTATGGGTGAATTATGCCTTTGGTAGGAAGCTTGTATATTGTGTATACCTTATGAATATTTTGTGGAAATGATATAATATGCCTCCGAATCATGTTGTAATGATCTTGATGAGTGATGAATATGAAAATGGTAAGATTGATTTGGAAGTGTAAGGTCGGAATGAAAGATATTGTGTTATGTCGGAAAGATGGCTAGTTATGCCATATTGTGTATTTTGTAGTACTTGTGTTGTTGTTAATGTTGTTGTTGGATTGTTGGGTTGTTGTGTTGATATATTAAGCCGAGCTAAGTCTTGGGGATGTTATATGAATAGGGGAAATGCTGCCGAAATTTCGGTAGGCAATTATGTGATTAAGTATGGAATCCTAAAGGCTTGAATTGGCAATTGGCAAACTTGACCATTTGTAGATTCTGGGCGAAATTGGAAGTGAAGCTAAGCGAGCGTAAGGCGCAACTGAGGTATGTAAAGCCTTCCCCTTCGTTCTTAGGCATGTTCTAAACATAATAGGCTCGGCTGCGAGCCTTAGATACGACTCCGTTCCTCGGAATTCGAGATTGAAATCCGCCCCAATTCCTTCAGTAAGATTGAATCCATTTCCTTATAACTTGTCTTTAAAGTGAACTTTAAGTATGCAACTTTCCTAAACGGAGTCGGAATACTTCCAAATGATTATGGACAACCTCATAAGGTCTATTATCTGTAATTTACGTACACCGTCTCGAGTTGGTCCCAGGTGGGCCCACAAAGCCCGATACTTTCTGTATAACTTTAACTACCTTGTTTCTGTCCGATTTTCTCAGACAACATCTGGACTAATATTCTATCCGTTATACGGCAAGCGTTACGACTATTTTCATAAATCTGACAAAATATTTTTGACATCTGGAAATCTGATCCTGGTAATAATCTGTCGTGCCATCCCAAGTGATATATAGGCGCGTATTTTGAATATTGTCCGAATACTTTGATTTGACCTGCCGTTTGGCCTATTTCAGTTCCATTGAGTCTGTATGATGATCTGTATGTATGTGGTTTCTCATTAATCTGTTCGTGGATGCCTCAACGCTTCCTTCACTGCGCCCGGGCCAGGTTCTGTTATCGTGCATATTCCACTGCATTGTTCACCGCGTCCCTCGGTGTGCGGGCCGGGATCTGTTTACATCTCTATATGATATTATGATGTGTGTATGGGGTTGGCGGCCAGGATGGCATATGATCTGATCTGTCTGTCCACCGCGTCCCGTACTAAGAGGGTCGGGATCTGTATGTATGTACGTATATGCTATCTGCATCTGTATAAGCATAAGACTCTGCATGACTCTGTATGACTCTGCATGCATGATTCTGTCTGTCCGTGTGGATTATGATTCCGTCCGTCCGTCTGGATTATGGTTCCGTCCGTCCGTCTGGATTATGATTCTGTCCGTCCGTCTGGATTATGATTCTGTCTGTCCGTCTGGATTATGATTCCGTCTGTCCGTCTGGATTATGGTTCCGTCCGTCCGTCTGGATTATGATTCTGTCTGTCCGTCTGGATTATGATTTTGTCTGTCCGTCTGGATTATGATTCCGTCCGTTCGTCTGGATTATGATTCCGTCCGTCCATCTGGATTATGATTCTGTCTGTCCGGCTGGATTATGATTCTGTCCGGTACATTTCTGCCCGTCCGTTTGGATTATGATTCTGTCCACTATATTTATGTGCTTCTGGTTCAGACTATGATTATATTTGTTATATTTTTGCTTTACATACTCGGTACATTTTTCGTACTGACCCCCGGTTCTTCGGGGGCTGCGTTACATGCCCGCAGATACGCCGCCAGTCTAGGACACTGATTTTGCTGTTTTGGGAGAGCTCCTTTGATCCGGAGCGTGTACTTTTGGTATATATCTTCTGACATCTATTTATTCTGTATGTATGGTAACATGGGGTACGGCGGGGCCCTGTCCCGTCATCTGATTCTGTATGTCCGATTAGAGGCCTGTAGATATGTATGTGGGTTATGGGTTACATCTGTTCAGGTAGGTGCGTACGATTTTGTGACTCTGTCTGTTATGTTAGCCTCATCGGCTTATGCAAAAGTTTCAGTATGTATATATATATATATATTTTCGCGCGCGTCGTATCTGTATTGGCTTGAATCTGTAAACTCCTATTTGAAATATTCTGTCTGGTATGCCGATTCTGTCAGGTAGGTACGTATGGGTATCCAGTTAGGATACCAGTCGCGGCCCACGGGGTTGGGTCGTGACAGAAGTGGTATCAGAGCGGTTTGTCCTCGGAATGTCTACAGGCCGTGTCTAGTAGAGTCTTGTTTATCGGTGTGTTGTGCACCACATCTATAAACAGGAGGCTACAGGACATTTAGGATGTTACCCTTTCTTTGAATCTTAGATCGTGCGATAGAGCCGTATGGATAGGATGTTTCTTTTCCTACAAATTGTTATATCTACGGCGAGGCTCCAACGAGCAACAGTGTCAGCATTTGGGAAATTGTTTCTGACCCTCTTCCTGCAGATGATTGTGGATTGGTAAAGAATGAAAAGGGCAGCTTCTGACGATGTGGATGGGGGTGCTAAGACGGCCCCCAGGATATCACCAGGACCGAGTAAGCAGAGCCCCAGCTACTCGATTGAGACAGACCCTTCGGAGGATCCGGCGACGATACCTCCAGAGTTCCTTACCCCCTAGAGAAGAGGATATCCACGATACAGATCCACTAGAGCATTCCTCTGGGACGCCGGAGGAGGAGGTTTCTGGGGACATGCCAGCAGCTCCTGTGATGGAGCACTATGTTAGACAGGCTTCCCCGGAGAGTGTTACGCCCTATTCTAGTCCTTTGTCCGGGCCATCAGTGAACCAGGAATTGTCGGGCTACCTATACTCCTCCGATTCGGATGCAGGTAATAGCGGGGGCCAGATGAGTGGGGGCCAGACAAACGATGACGATGATGGACACATTTCCCACGGCAGCTCCCCAGGTCAGGCCCGAGATTGATCATTTATAAGTATATGAGTTTCCTAGAATTTCCTATGTGTGTATGATTTCTGTAGAATATTATTCAGTGTCGGCAACGGAAAGTTTAAAAGGATTAAAGACCTAGTGGTTAAAGGCAAGGGCGACTGAGATATCCCCGCCACCAGTGTGAATCTAGGAACCCCAGATGAAAGTGAATATTGAAGATTCAGAAAGACAATATGGTAATTGTATGGTTTAAAATGGAGTGGAACCCGTTACGGGAACTTTCCGAAAGTTTACCAAGACCCCGATCTACCCTAAATTGTGTGACAAAGGTCATGCGGGGCAGTTGACGCAATTATATTAACGCATCAAAATGCGTGAAAATTTCGAGGTTAAGCGTGCTAAGGCCAGAGCAATTCTGGGATGAGTGACCCCCTGGGAAGGATACAAAAATTTTTACAAGTGTAAATATAAGACGTAAATGGAAATTTGGGGTAACCTAAAAGGAAAAAGGAATGTGTGGAGTGACTAGTACCCTTACAGGAGTCGCGCCGATCGAGGCGGACGAAATGGGCGAAAAGAAAATGAGTATGGATATTAGAAAGGATGAAGGACAATAAATGTGAATGAGCGGAATCTTTGAAAGGGCCGGCAAACGGCGCATAAAGCTATGTGTGTGGCAATCTGACGAACAAGTTCAGGAATGAGTGAACGAGCTTTGATGAAATAATTCGTGGTACAATGATCAGGGTGAGTAATGAAATGTCGACAAGGGAAATTTTCGTAAGTCACTAGAGCCTTAGTGGAAAGTGGTCTGATTCTAATCAAAACTCTGTCTATTATATATTTCTGCACCTCTGAGTTTGATGAGGTTCTGTGTGTTACGCCTCTGTACTTCTGAATCCGATTATGATCCTGTCTGATATGCCTCTGTACGATTGACTCTGGACACCAATCTGTCTGATACATCTCTGTATGTCTGACTCTGATCACGGATCCGTCTGATATGCTTCCATACGTCTGACTCTGAACACGGATCTATCAATTATGCCTCTGTACTTCTGAACCCGATTACGTTTCTGTCTGATCTGCCTCTGCACGTTCAACTCTGATTACGAATTTGTCTGATATACTTCTGTATGTCTGGTTCTGGTCACCGATCTGTCTGACATACTCCCAAACGTCTAATTTTGACTACGAATCTGTCCGCCATAGTTGTGTACGTTTGCCTCCGATTACGAATCTGTCCGATACGCTTCTATGCGTCCTATCCCAGTTATGAATCTGTTTGGTATGACGTGGGATTATGATAATGTGGTAAGGAACCGAGGAGTGTGACAAGAAGTGATATTAATTATAATGTTTAAAAAGCTTTGAAGGAAAGGAAGAAGGGACATAACGTCCGTGAAAGAGCGAAAAGCATTCATCTGTTACTAGAATATAGTTCATGGCCCAGTGACGGTGTGGGATATGAGAAAATACGTTATGAAATCATATGAGTCAGTAATGTCAAGAATTACTCCATCATATTTGTGAAGAATCCATATCAGAAAGTCAACAAAGGATAATTATAAAAAGGACCCTCCCGAAGTAGTATGACGCCCCATGAGGTCAATTTAACATTCGAGGATGAATGTTCTAAAGGGGGGGAGGATGTTACATCCGGCATTTTTGCATATTCGAAAAATTCGAGATAACTTGACTTGTAATGAATGAGGCCATATTTGGACCTTACTTGGTATGAATGTGTCGGCTATGAATACCTTGGTGTGGAATTACGAAAGGAGGCCAAGGGCAAAATTGGAATTTTGGAAATTAGTTTCGGAAATTATAAAATAAGAATTTTTGATGAATTGGGCTCAAAAAATAATAATAATAATAAAATGAGGCCCAACAAAGGGAGCCCAACCGGCCACACTTCATGGCCCAAGTCCATGGAATATTATTCCATGTGACAAATTAATAAAGAGGGATACGTATATACATGGATCAATGTTCATCTTTTGGAACATTCAAGAAAAACCAAGAAGATAGAAAAAGAAGAAGAGGTCACGGCCTAAGAGAAAGAGAAAGAGAAAAAGAAAAGAAAAATTCTTGGAGCTCAAATCCTTTATTCAAAAATCCATCTCTTTTGGAATTATTACTAAGTTCAAGATTCTCTACAAAGTGGTACAATTATTTTGGCAAGAAACTATCTTTGGTAGCAAGGAGAATTTGTTGGGAAAAAGGTACGAATCTTATGTTCTTTTCATGTTATGACGCGTTGTTAATGTTGTGGAATGTAGGAATGAGTAGCAACTATGGAAATATGGAAGTTTGTATGGTATTGGTATGTATGCATATGTAGCCGTGTGTGTGCATGATTGTGTAGTTGAGGTGTGTTGAATTTTGTATTGTATCCTAGTTGTGGTTATGATGGAATTTATATTGGAAATGAAAGTTGAATGAATTTGACGGAAGTTGGAAATATGGAATGTGGCCGTGTGGTATTGTGTTGATAGTGGAAGATGAATTAAATTTCTTTAGTATGATAATTGTGTTATTGTGAAGTGAATGAAAGAATAATGGTTCTTGTTGTCATGGAAAAATAGTTGTTAAGTTGTTGTAGGAAATTATGCAAATTTATTGTAGCTTATGTAAATGTGGAAATGAAAGTAGAAAGATGCAAATTATGATTATCATTGATGAAGTTGGAAGATAGAAATATGTCATGAACATGTTTGTTAAAGATTAGGAGTTGTGGGTGAATTATGCCTTTGGTAGGAAGCTTGTATATTGTGTATACCTTATGAATATTTTGTGGAAATGATATAATATGCCTCCGAATCATGTTGTAATGATCTTGATGAGTGATGAATATGAAAATGGTAAGATTGATTTGGAAGTGTAAGGTCGGAATGAAAGATATTGTGTTATGTCGGAAAGATGGCTAGTTATGCCATATTGTGTATTTTGTAGTACTTGTGTTGTTGTTAATGTTGTTGTTGGATTGTTGGGTTGTTGTGTTGATATATTAAGCCGAGCTAAGTCTCGGGGATGTTATATGAATAGGGGAAATGCTGCCGAAATTTCGGTAGGCAATTATGTGATTAAGTATGGAATCCTAAAGGCTTGAATTGGCAATTGGCAAACTTGACCATTTGTAGATTCTGGGCGAAATTGGAAGTGAAGCTAAGCGAGCGTAAGGCGCAACTGAGGTATGTAAAGCCTTCCCCTTCGTTCTTAGGCATGTTCTAAACATAATAGGCTCGGCCGCGAGCCTTAGATACGACTCCGTTCCTCGGAATTCGAGATTGAAATCCGCCCCAATTCCTTCAGTAAGATTGAATCCATTTCCTTATAACTTGTCTTTAAAGTGAACTTTAAGTATGCAACTTTCCTAAACGGAGTCGGAATACTTCCAAATGATTATGGACGACCTCATAAGGTCTATTATCTGTAATTTACGTACACCGCCTCGGGTTGGTCCCAGGTGGGCCCACAAAGCCCGATACTTTCTGTATAACTTTAACTACCTTGTTTCTGTCCGATTTTCTAAGACAACATCTGGACTAATATTCTATCCGTTATACGGCAAGCTATATGACTATTTTCATAAATCTGACAAAATATTTTTGACATCTGGAAATCTGATCCTGGTAATAATCTGTCGTGCCATCCCAAGTGATATATAGGCGCGTATTTTGAATATTGTCCGAATACTTTGATTTGACCTGTCGTTTGGCCTATTTCAGTTCCATTGAGTCTGTATGATGATCTGTATGTATGTGGTTTCTCATTAATCAGTTCGTGGATGCCTCAACGCTTCCTTCACTACGCCCGGGCCAGGTTCTGTTATCGTGCATATTTCACTGCATTGTTCACCGCGTCCCTCGGTGTGCGGGCCGGGATCTGTTTACATCTGTATATGATATTATGATGTGTGTATGGGGTTGGCGGCCAGGATGGTATATGATCTGATCTGTCTGACCACCGCGTCCCGTACTAACAGGGCCGGGTTCTGTTACCGCGTCCCTCATGAGAGGGCCGGGATCTGTATGTATGTACGTATATGCTATCTGCATCTGTATAAGCATATGACTCTGTATGACTCTGTATGACTCTGCATGTATGATTCTGTCTGTCCGTGTGGATTATGATTCCGTCCGTCCGTCTGGATTATGGTTCCGTCTGTCCGTCTGGATTATGATTCTGTCTGTTCGTCTGGATTATGATTCTGTCTGTCCGTCTGGATTATGATTCCGTCTGTCCGTCTGGATTATGGTTCCGTCCGTCCGTCTGGATTATGATTCTGTCTGTCCGTCTGGATTATGATTCCGTCCGTCCGTCTGGATTATGATTCCGTCCGTCCGTCTGGATTATGATTCCGTCCGTCCATCTGGATTATGATTCTGTCTGTCCGGCTGGATTATGATTCTGTCCGGTACATTTCTGCCCGTCCGTTTGGATTATGATTCTGTCCGTTATATTTCTGTGCTTCTAGTTCAGACTATGATTATATTTGTTATATTTTCGCTTTACATACTCGGTACATTTTTCGTACTGACCCCCAGTTCTTCGAGGGCTACGTTACATGCCCGCAATTACAGACGCACCCGGTGATACGCCGCCAGTCTAGGACACTGATTTTGCTGTTTTGGGAGAGCTCCTTTGATCCGGAGCGTGTACTTTTGGTATATATCTTCTGACATCTATATATTCTGTATGTATGGTAACATGGGGTACGGCGGGGCCCTGTCCCGTCATCTGATTCTGTATGTCCGATTAGAGGCCTGTAGATATGTATGTGGGTTATGGGTTACATCTGTTCAGGTAGGTGCTTACGATTTTGTGACTCTGTCTGTTATGTTAGCCTCATCGGCTTATGCAAAAGTTTCAGTATGTATATATATATATATATTTTCGCGCGCGCCGTATCTGTATTGGCTTGAATTTGTAAACTCCTATTTGAAATATTCTGTCAGGTAGGTACGTATGGGTATCCAGTTAGGATACCAGTCGCGGCCCACGGGGTTGGGTCGTGACAAATGACTTGGGAGGCCGAAGAGGAAATGAAGAAGAAATATCCTCATTTGTTCCCTATGCCCGCAGGTAATCTTGAATCCTTGCTTAATTCTATTTCAATAATGAATGTGTGTCATATGTGCTGTCCATAAACATAAACTCCCCCAAAGTATTTTCAGACCCTATAAGATTAATTTAACATTCGAGGACGAATGTTCTAAAGGGGGGAAGGATGTTATATCCCGTGTTTTCACACGTTTGGAAAATTTGAAATATCTTGGATTTTTGAGAAATGAGGTCAAATTTGATTTTATTTGACATAGGAGTTGTGCATGAAAGAATATTGTTGTGAAAGTGTGGGACAAGGCTAAGGGCAATGTTGGAATTTTGGAAATTAGTTTCGGGAATTACAAAACGTGGATTATAAATCATTGGGCTAAAAAAAAAGAGAAATGAATTGAGGCCCAAACCATAGACCATGGCCGGCCACTATGGCCTTGGCCCAAGTCCAATTACATGGTCATGTGCTTGACCATGTGACCAATAATTATAAGAAGACCAAGTCTTCATAGTATATCCATTAGAGAGCAAGAAAACCAAAGCAAAAAAATAAGAGCAAGAAGAGAGGAGGGTTTCGGGTTTGGCTTGGAAATTTGACTCCCAAAAATATTGCACCTAAAATTTTTCTTTTGTGGTTTTCCTACTAAATTGAGTAGCCTCTTCAACTTGGTGTAGTTGTCTTGGAGGGAGAAGCACTTGATTCATCAAAGTGATCACAAGTTCAAGTGAAGAAGACTAGAGAATAAGGTAAGAATTCATCCCTTATCCTTGTGTTATGAAGTTTTGTTTGTTTTGTAGTATGTAGAAATGTGTTGATTGTATGAAGAAATGGAAGTTTGCAAAGTGGGTGTGTGGTATATATGTGTAGTCGTGTGCATGTGTATATTGTATAGCCATAATGTGTTGAATTCATGTTATATTCTAGTTGTGGTAGTAGTGAAATGCATATTGGGAATGAAAGTTGAATGAATTGAGTTGAAGTTGATAAAAAAAGTATATGGCCGTGTGGTGTGGAGTGTGTGGAATGGAAATGGATTAAGTTTGTTTAGTGTGTTAGTTGTGTTATTGTGATTCTTGCAATGTAAATGGAAGTAAAATGATATGAGTTTGCTTTGAAATGGAATGTAGAAACTTATGTCGCCTTAGTATGATTTTTCGACATTATGAAAATGAAGTTATTAGGTTGCAAATTATGATGGGTATTGATGAATTTGGAAGATGGAATCATGTTATGAATATGTAAGTCAAGGATTAGAAGTTTCGAATGCGTTATGACTTTGGCGGAAAGTTTGTATATTATGTATACCGTGTGTATAATTTGAGGAAACGATATGAAATGCTTCTAAACTATGTTATGATGATCTAGATTGATAATGAATGTAAAACCCTTGAGATTGGTTTGGAAATTGAAGTTGAAATGAAGGTTATGGCATTATGTCGGCAAGTAGAACTAGTGGTGTCATATTGTGTTTCTAATGTTTGTAGTTGATGTTGATGTTGTTGTTTGGGTTGTTGTTGATGAGTTTGAGCCGAGTTGAATACTCGGGGTGCTATATGTACAGGGGAAGTGCTGCCGAAATTTCGGTAGACATATATGAGTTAAGTTGAATTTGTAGCATCAATAACTCACAATTGGTAAATGTGACCATTTGCAGATTCTCGACGAAACGGGGAGTGAGCTTGGATAGGCGTGCAAAGCTCACAAGGTATGTAAAGCTACCCCGATTCTTCTCTTGGCATGCCTAAGTGTATTAGAATCGAATTCGGGCCTCGAAAGACTTTCTGCCCCTCGGAAATCCGCAAGTGAAAATATCACTTTTTCTTCCAGTAAGATTGAACTCTTTTGGTATGCTTTCTTGGAAATTATGCAAACTTTCTCTAAACTCCTTGGAAAGCTATAGAACGAACGTCCGTAGAACCTTTGTAGGTGACCCCATAAGCTTAAGATATGTAATTTGAGCCCACCGCCTTGCTTGTCCCGAGGTGGGCCCACTATTCCCGGTTTTGCCCTTATTGTACTTAAGTCTTATTTTCGAGCGGTCTTTGAAGGAAATGTTTGGACTACCATCCTAATTACCTAACTAACATTGTTTCAAATATTCCATTAAGTCTGATAACCTGTTTTGACACTCGGAACGATTTCAGAAAGGTTATACTTTTGTAATTCATTATGATACCCGAAACTCACTTATTATGATCCCGTCTGACTTCATTGGATTGGTTTGTTTTTGACATGCCTCATCGAGTCTATGGAAACATTTATGATATTTTAACTGCATTAGTCTCTCACTATTCCATTCGTGGATGCCCCAATGTTTCCCACACTGAGCCCGGGCCAGGATATGTTGTCAAGCGTGATCCTTTGCATTGTTCGCCTTGCCTCGATGTGAGGGGGCAGGTATACGCGTACATGGGTTTGTTGAGTATGCTGTGCCATTTACGCTTGTTCTGATATGATTTGCTATGGCCATCTGATATGATATATTATGTGACAGGGTTATGCCCCATTCTGATTCTTCTGTGTTGTGGCACCAGCATCGGGAGGGTGGCCACGTTCTGTCTGCCGAGTCCCTTGGCAGGGGCCGGATTTGATATGACATATGATTCTGTATACACTCTGCATGTTTTGAAAATATGTATTTGATACTTTGGATTTTCTGCTCGCTTTCTGTACGTTCTGTACCAGTTATGATTCTGTTTCCGTAATTCAGGCTTTACATATTCAGTACATATTTCGTACTGACCCCCTTTCTTCGGGGGCTGCGTTTTCATGCCGCGCAAGTACCGACGACAAGTTTGCGGATCCGTCCGTCTAGGATATCTTTTCTGCCATTTGGAGCGCTCTTTTATTCAGAGCCATCTTTTGGTACAGTCTGCCACTTCTATATATGTATATTCTCGTTCATGGGTACGGCGGGGCCCTGTCCCGTCATATGATTCTGTCGGTCTGCTTAGAGGTCTGTGGACGTGTGTGTGGGTTGGGGTCTTTCTATACAGACGTGTGCTTATGTTGTGTTTGGGCGATCCCATTCGCCGCGGCGGCCGGTCCGCATATATTTAAATGTTGCTTTGTCGGCCCTGTGTGGCCTTTGTTGGTATTTTATGCGTGCAGGGTATATGGGATAGTCCGTAAAACAAAGGAAACTCTGCCGAAATTTTTCTGGAAATTATCTAAATTTGAAATAAAGCCTTGTCAGCTTCTGCCATATACTAGAATGCGTTTGAGTGCCCAGATCGGGCACTAGTCACGGCCTACGGGGTTGGGTCGTGACACTTTCTTTCTTTTGGCATGATCTTTATGGAACGAACAAATGAATTATATGTATGATTCCAAAGAAACTCCCATTCTTAGAGCCACTAGGATGGCTAACGTTCTTGATTTCCATAAGCTGTTTCACATGGTTCTGATGCGTATCGATGGTGTCTAAAGTTCTGTTTGATATGTTTCCGAATGGCATTCGAAAGATAATTGATATGGCTAAAGTTTTGACCCTCAAATGCTAGCACGTTCGATTATTCCATCGAGTCTATGATATGTACATATGGTTCCAAAAGTTGTATTTGATTTGATCCATAACGATATCCGAAAGGTACTTGATATGATTGTCGCTTTGATTTTCCAAAAATGGCTTCCAAAATGTTCGTAGAAGGTTCTGTACTTCAAACGCTCATAACTTTCTTATACTAAATTGGATTGACCTGAAACTTGTTTCTAAGCCTTCAGGGGTCGGTAAGTATACCTATCCATCGAGTCTTGATTTACGTGCATATAGTTTCTCACTACTCTGCTCGTGCGCACTATTGTTATATCGTTCGCCGAGTCTCGGGTCGGTTATGCCATTGCGCGCACTATGGTTAACTCGGCACTAATATGTTATGTTATAATATATGTATATGGATCGGGCTGCACGTTCCGCAGCAGTATAATATATGTATGGACCGGGCTGCACGTTCTGCAGCAGTATAATATATGTATGGATCGGGCTGCACGTTCCGCAGCAGTATAATATATGTATGGATCGGGCTGCATGTTCCGCAGTAGTATAATATATGTATGGATCGGGCTGCATGTTCCGCAACAGTATAATATATATATGGATCGGGCTGCACGTTCTGCAGCAGTATAATATATTTATAGATAGGGTCGTACGTTCCTTGGCACTAATATGTTATATATATGGATCGGGCCGTACGTTCCTCGGCACTATCATATTACATATGGATCGATTATATGTGTATGTATATGATGACGTATGATGTCAGCACGCATGATCTGCATTTGGAAAGTAAGTATTTTGGCACTCAGGATGATTTACTCATTTTCGGTACTTTTTCTGACATATGACATCGGTAAGCATGATTTACGTTCGGAAAATAAGCACCTTGATATTCTGACTAATGTACTCACTTTTGTACCGTTGTTCCGGTTATGTTTTTGTTTTCTGTATTTCATGCCTTACATACTCATTACATATTCCGTACTGACCCTCTTTCTTCGGGGGCTGCGTTTCATGCCCGCAGGTACAGACGCGCACGTGAGTGGTCCGTCAGCTTAGCACATCCATTCTGCTGTGTTGAAGAGCTCCCTCGTTCCGGAGCCTATAATTTTGGTACAGATCTTTCTGTTGTACATATTTACGTATATATGACTATGTAGGGGTACGACGGGGCCCTGTCCCGTCATATGATTCTATTGTCTTTGTTAGAGGCCTGTAGACATGTATGTGGGTCATGGGTCGTTGTGTTTCAGATATGTCCGCGTGGCTTGCGTCTAAGCGGTTCCATTTGCTATGACAGCCTTAACGACTTGTATGTATATATACATATATATATGTTTTGGACGATATGTTTTACGATAGCCTTGGTGGCTTCTGTATGATATGTTTGTTATATGCGGCCGCTTAAGACAACGCCTGCTCTTAGTATCTGTATAAATTAATGTATGTTGAATATGGACAAGTCGTTGGTATGCTGATTTGGTAAGTAAGTATGTATGGGTGTCCCGCTCGGGCACTAGTCACGGCCTACGGGGTTGGGTCATGACACACACGCTCACAACAACATTCACAATATCGCAATCAACAATCATCATTTATATACATTGACCACAATCCACCATTTCTCTTCAATTTCTCCACATTTATGGTTATAGCTTACTATCGCGTTTCCTCATATATAATACTTATTTCATGGTCTAAATGTCATTTATAACATATTCATAATCACAACACTCCAACATTCATAATTCAACCCAACTACCATCCAACCATGACATTATTCACTCATGAATGACCCGTTTCCTATGTCTTTTTACATTTCATGTATCTTAACCTTCCAATACCTTAAACAACATGGTTTAGTCATGAAACATACCTTAGATGATGGTTGAACAAGCCTTGAATTGAATTACTCCTCTAGCATCAAAATCCTACTTCACTTCTTTTGGGTTTCCTTGAGAGAGATGAACCTTAGCTAGGTTTCATACACTTTGTCTCATGGATTTGGTGCTATTGACCATGGATTTCCTTTGATTTCCTTGTAAATGAAGAGTGGAGATTATTCTAGAGGTTTCTAGAGAGACGTATCATGGAAATGAAATTAATTCAATGAGCTTGGGTCTCCTTTTAATGACTTAAAATCTGATCCGGAATGAATAGTAGTTGAAGTGCACAGTGGTCGTAAACCTAGTTTACGGTCTGTATTCCAGTTTACGGGCTGTATTTCGTGGTCGTATTTAAGCATAACAAAACTTGAAAGGTATGCTTGGGATCATGGTGATTTTCGATCACAGTTTACGGTCCGTATTCCAAGTCGTATTTAACCATTTGAACATTTAGCAAGAAGTTGAAGTTTTGTAAGTTGAAATACGACACGGCAGTTTACGAGCCGTATACCACTTTACGGTCCGTATTTCATTTTACGATCGACTGGGCCAAAGTGCAAATCTGCGACTTTTCACATTTTTAGGACCCGTAAGTAGTCGTTGTGGAGCATAACCTATCTCTTATTGCAATTACCTTTGAAATCTTACTCAGGGTCGTCAAGCGTCGTTCCCTTCTTATTAAAACACCATATACTCGTATGCTTCGTTAGAGTTGTACGTTCACGGGGAAATTTTCGAGGTGTAACACTCTTCCCCCCTTTTGGAACATTCGTCCTCGAATGTTAAACACTCGGGATTCTACGAAAATTTCACCAGAGTTTCCCCTGTAATACGGCACTACGACTCTGTCACAAGAACACACAATATCATTGCCTCACAGTGCCATAACACAATAAAACTCTAAGAAAGACTTACGAAAGCTTCTTAAAGTAGGGGATATAATATCTGAGTAATAATAGAAATAGGGGTTCTTAGATACTCTAATTATTACACTTCATTTATTGCATACTTACCTCATATTGTTGGCGTTCCATCTTGAGTCTCTTCTGGGGGTTGGAATAAATGCGGGTACTTGGACTTCATACTCTCTTTCGCTTCCCAAGTCATTTCTTCTCGGTTGTTGTTTCGCCACAAGACTTTAACTGAAGCTACCTCTTTATTTCGAAGTATTCGCACTTGCCTGTCTAGAATAGCAATAGGCACTTCTTCATAGGTTAGCTTTTCTGTCACTTGCACATCATCTATCGGGACAATCTTCGTGGGATCTCCAACACACTTGCGGAGCATCGAAACGTGGAAGACTGGATGGACTGATTCAAGCTCCGAAGGCAAGTCCAATTCATAGGCTACACGACCCACCGTGCGGATAATTTTGTAGGGTCCAATGTATCGAGGACTTAGTTTCCTTTTCCTGCCAAATCTCATCACCCCTTTCATTGGCGACACTTTCAAAAATACCTAATCATCAGCCTGGATTTCCAAGTCTCGTCGGCGATTGTTTGCATAAGACTTTTGGCGACTTTGGCTGTCAACAATCGATCTCGGATCACCTTAACTTTTTCCACCGCTTGTTGAATCAATTCGGGGCCTACTAGCTGTACTTCTCCTATTTCAAACCATCCGATTTGGGATCTACATTTCCTCCCATATAAAGCTTCATATGGAGCCATTTGAATACTAGAATGGTAACTATTATTATATGCAAATTCAATTAAGGGTAAATGATCATCCCAACTTCCACCAAAATCCAGCACACACGCTTGTAGCATATCTTCCAAGGTCTGAATAGTACGCTCGACTTGCCCATCCGTCTGCGGATGAAATGTCGTGCTAAGCTTCACTTGAGTGCCTAGACCTTCTTGAAAGGACTTCCAAAACTTGGCTGTAAACTGTGCTCCTCTATCTGTGATAATAGATAATGGAATACCATGAAGTCGCACAATTTCTTTGAGGTATAACCTCGCATAGTCTTCTGCTGAGTACGTGGTCCTAACTGGAAGAAAATTGGCTGCTTTCGTCAACCTATCCACGTATACCCATATAGAATCATATTTGCCACGGGAACAAGGTAACCCCACAATAAAATCCATGTTAATCACTTCCCATTTCCAAGTAGGGATCTCCATTGCTTGCAATAAGCCTCCTGGCTTTTGATGTTCAACTTTTACTTGTTGGCAATTTGGACACTGTACTACAAATTCCGCTATGTCTCTCTTCTTGCCATACCACCAATATATTATCTTGAGATCATGATACATTTTGGTGGTACCTGGATGAATAGAATATGGAAGAACAATGTGCTTCTTCTAGAATTCGTCGGCACAATTCTGCTACATTCGGCACACATAGCCTGCCTCGGTATCTAAGAATTCCATCCATAGAAACTTCATATGAAGACTTCTCTTTTCCATAAGAGGTGTCTCTGTAACGACACAGTTGAGGATATTTATATTGTCGTTGTTTCACTTCCATATCCAAGGACGAAATTGTGGGATCATTGATACTAAACATTACCCGAATTGATTACACGTACTCCAAGATTAGCTAGTTGGCGGAGCTCATGAACCATCTCTTTCTTTTCCGGAGGGACTTCACATAAACTGCCCATTGATCGGCGGCTAAGCGCATCGGCTACTACATTCGCTTTTCCAGGATGGTACAAAATGTTCACATCATAATCTTTTAACAATTCTAACCACCGCCTCTATCGCAGGTTCAACTCCTTTTGCTTGAAACTGTATTGAAGACTTTTGTGATCTATAGAGATATCAACATGCACACCATACAAATAATGCCTCTACATTTTTAAGGCATGAATAACTATAGCCAATTCGAGATCATGAGTCGGATAATTCTTTTCATGTTTCCGTAATTGTCTCGAAGCATGTGCAATAAATCTACTATGCTGCATCAATACGCATCCTAATCCGACACCGGAAGCGTCACAATACACAACATAGCCGTCCGACCCTTCTGGAAGTGTTAAGATCGGAGCAGAAGTCAATCTGTCCTTCAACTCTTGGAAACTGCGCGCACAAGCATCATTCCACTGAAATTTGGCTGACTTCTGTGTTAGCTTCGTCAATGGAGCTGAAATAGATGAGAAGCCCTCTATGAATCTTCTATAATAACCTGCCAAACCCAGAAAACTACGGACTTCTGTAGGTGTCGTAGGCCTTGGCCAAGTCTTCACAACTTTAATTTTCTGAGTGTCGACTCGAATGCCATCATCTAAAATAACATGGCCCAGAAATGTTACAGAATTTAGCCAGAACTCGCACTTTGAAAATTTTGCATACAATTCTCGGGCTCGAAGAATGCCAAGAACAATTCGCAAATGATCTGCATGTTCTGCTTCTGTGCGAGAGTACACCAGATTATCATCGATAAACACTATCACAAATAAGTCCAAGAAAGGCCTGAATACATTGTTCATCAAATTCATAAACACGGCCGGAGCGTTAGTCAATCCAAATGACATCACCCGGAATTCATAATGGCCATATCTCGTTCTAAAAGCTGTTTTGGGAATATCTGCTTCTCTAACTCTCACTTGATGGTAACCCGACCTCAAATCTATTTTAGAAAACCACTTGGCACCTTGGAATTGGTCGAATAAGTCATCAATCTTTGGGAGAGGATATTTGTTCTTTATCGTCACTTTGTTCAATTGCCTATAATCAATACACATTCGTAAAGAACCGTCTTTCTTTCTCACGAACAAGACCAGTGCTCCCCACGGTGATGAACTGGGCCTAATACATTTTTCTTAAGAACTGTGTTTAGAGACTGAGGGTGTATTTTGGTACGAAGAAAAATGTCTTCCTGAAAAGTATTTTCTATTTTTTTTTGGTGAATTCATATATGATTTCTAGCCATAGGACATGTGACCTCCAACATGACATGTTTCCACCATGTTGACACATGTCAATGGGGCCCACTTAATTCCTTAATTAGTTAATTAATTAATCTTAATTAGCAACTAATCCCCACTTAATAATTTAATCATGGTTAACTAATTTCCTAATCTCCAATGATATTTCTACTCTAATTAAAATTTATAAACAATTTGTGTAATAATTAAAATTGAAAATTAAAAGTTCCTATTTCGTGTCCGAAAATAATTCTGCCTTTAACTTGAGTCGATTTGCTTGCGAATAATTCGACATATAAATATACGGGGTATAACACTTGTATACTCATTCTTTCTTCTATTCCCTGTTGTTATTGCATCACGATCATCCAACTCTAACTTTTAGAGAAAATAATGTCAACTTGCCCAGTAGCACTTGCCACTTGGACGTCAATACCTTGTTTAATCAGTATCTTTAACACATCGCAACCTCAATTAGCAGGGCACGCATATGATTTAACATAACCACCCATAAGGTATCGTGCATATCTTTTACTAACACCTTACTCATTAGTATCCCCAACACTATTCGAACTCATCCTAATTTTGTAGCTGAAATACACCTTCTCTCTCTTTGCCACGCCAGTTTGCTTTATCTCTCACAATCATCTAGAATTTCCAACCATTTCACACAATTCTAATTTCCCTCAGGCTATTCTAGTTCCTTATACTTCCCCTTATGTCTATGTTTGTAGGACTTTTTAGCACACTTCCTAAGCCCTTGATTATGGTTTTCTGGGAATATAGGCGTAATAATTGATCTCCACTCAAACACCTACTCTCCTTCCCTTTCTATTCATAAGCCAACCAAGTGACCTTGATCACTTTCGTCTGATAGTTCAAGGTACCTTTACTAATAAATATCACATCTATTTTGCTGTGTGGCCCTTTTTATCACATGACTTAGAAAATAACAAGTTAAAGCTCTAGTGGATCCCAAGTAAAATTTTGTAATGCATCTCCCTCTAGGTTAGAAAATATCCCTTACTCTCCTAACTGAGCAAATGCTATCTTAGCCTTTGGAACTCCTAATAACAACCAATAATCAACACACACGTCTGCTTTCCTTTACATTCCAAATTTCAAGATCCCTAGTGGTGGCAAAAATATCTTAATCGCAGTTACTTATAAATATTTTGGTTATTGGTCTCTTAGAATTCCCGCTCGTCACTATCAAGTAGTAGCCTGCTAGAATTTCACCCACAAGAGATTTCAATAAAAGACTCATATACTTGTAGCCGACCTATCCCGAGCTTGATTTGGGGGACTATAAAGTGAAGTATCCTCCTCATAATCCTCTCGCCTTCTACTAGTCTGGCCCTCCTTATCTCCCCCATCCGAGTCCGAGGGATACGAATATTCTAGCAGCTCCGAGTTCACCGACGGCCAAGATAAAGGACTAGAATAATCAGTAACACTCACAGGTGTGGTTGGCCTGACATAGTGCTCTACCATAGGAGCAGCTGGTGGGGTCAACTCTGGTACAGCCTCGGGAATCTCCTTCTCCAGTGTCTCATACGAACCCTCAGATGGGTCTGTTCATAACTGTCTTCTGATGGGTCCTCCTCCCTGGAAGTCATGAACTCTAGAGGGGTCGACTCGGGGTCCTCGGAAGGATCTGTCTCAATAGAATAGCTAGGACTCGTTCTACTCGGCCCTGGGATCTGTGGTCCCGAATCCACCCTGAAGGCCTTCCTGGCACCCTCACTATCTAAAGTTGATCTCTTCATCTCGGTCAATCTGTACTTACCTACCATTAAAGAGGGTCAAAAGTGATCTTTTCTAGACTCTGGCTCTATCGCACGATCTAAGATAGAAGGAAAGGTCAATGATTCCTAAATGCCCTGCAACTTCCTGGCTATAGATATGGCGCACGACATACCGATAACCAGGACTCTACTCGACACGGCTCATAGACATCCCTAGGACTGAACTGCTCTGATACCAATTTGTCACACCCCAATGAGGAGTATGATGGGCTCCGACCCATAGGCCGTGAACCACCTGACTTAGCTATTACTCTGAACATCATATACCATAACTCAAAGAACACCTGCATGCAGAAAAGGCCCAACACAGAAATGTCTGATAATCCTACTGCAGTCGCTCCTCTGTAACCCTGTCAGAGCCTGCAGCACGAAATGCAGCATCCCGTGCAATGGGAAGTCAGTACAGATAATAGTACAAAGTATGTAAGGCTGGAAGCAATAACATAAGTGGGACGGAAATATAAATAGAGTAAAGGTAACCTGTCAGCTGAGAACATACAATATGCCATGTATGAATCTTAAAAATCATATATAAGTAAGCACATACGTGTATATGTATATTATATAATTATTAGTGAGCGGAACGTGTAGTCCGATCCATATATGTTAGTGCCGAGGAATGTACAGCCCGATCCATAAATATAATATGTTAGTGCCGAGGAACGTACGACCCGATCCATAAATATAATATGTTAGTGACGAGGAACGTATGGCCCGATCCATAAATATAATATGTTAGTGCCGAGGAACGTACAGCCCGATCCATAAATATAATATGTACATATGCATAATGTAAATAGCCTGCATGAGAGCTCATATGAACGCTACAACTTTATCGGAGTGATGTAAGGTCGGGAACCTCCAATTTATATTATGGAATTCGTGTCGAATACAAAGAAATAACTTAACGATGGTGAACATAATAATATACCAAGAATAAATCAAATAACTAATACATTAAGAGTTGAACTACATGACATAGGAATGGAGTGATTTTATTATGGAACGCTCATATTCATACTCTAGTTGGATTTGTGCCAAGGAAAGAGAGAAAAAAACACCTTACATACCTTATCCGTCCAGCCACCACTTAAAGGATCCGTTACATCGGTGTTTTCCCTTCACCTGAACCTATATATCGATAAATACACCTTTAATCATACTTTCATCATATTTCCATCAACTTATAAGCACTAATTATTGAAGGCTAATTTGGGTAACGAAAATTTGGGCAGCATTTCCCCTATATTCTTTACCTCCTCCAAATACCAAAACAACTCTCAAACAATACCAACAACATCAACAACAATATCATCAAGATTCTATAAGATAAATATGCACAATTCCATCCAAACTTTCTTCAAACCTAAATCCATAATCAAGCAACATCAACACAACAAACTATAACTTTTATTCTCCTAAATATTCTTAAATAGATATTAAGAAAGAAAAATTCACACCTTATTATTTCTAGAATAGGAAGATCTTCAAGATTTACTTTTCTTCCAAGCCAACTCCAACACAAAACGAAACTATAATCGTGATTGCACGTTGTCCGGACCTCGATTAATACTCCGTAACTTGAAATTACTCAAAATCCTCACTTCTATGTGAGATATAGGCTCTCATATGTTTGATTAGCTTTCTAGAGCATTTGGGAAATTTTTGTGAAGAAAAATGGGGTTTTGCCCCTTATATAGTGTGCTAAAGTCGGTGGCACTGTAGCTGCGCGTTCCTGCTCTGTCAACCTAACTTGTAACGTCCATAATTCTCTACTCCAACATCGTATCAACGAGCGATTAATTGTATTGGAACCTAGACTCGACGAACTTCACATTATTATTTTGAAACACCTTAAAACTCCTATTATACTAGGAGATATGCCCCTCCAAAATTGACTAAAAATCTGCCCAAAATTTTGCCAACTTTTTTTTCCAATTTTTTTTTTCCGACAAATTTATGTTCTTCGATTTGCTTGGTCTCGGAACCTTTAGGCACTTTATTGACACTTGTTAAGAGTATTCATTAACCTTATAAGGGTTTCATGACCTCTCCAAGCTTACTTTAATTTACTTAAGACGCAAACGACGCGAAATTTGTTCGAGGTGTAACATACATATGGATCGGGTCGTACGTTCCTCGGCACTAACATATGATAATTATGGATCGTGCCGTAAGTTCGTCGGCACTAACATATTATATATATATATATATATATGGATCGGTTCGTATGTTCTTCGGCACTAACATGTGACATATATATATATAGGGTCGTACGTTCCTCGGCACTAACATGTATGGATCGGGCAGTACGTTCCACAGCACTAACACTTCTGTCACACCCCAATATCCCTAGGGTGTGATGGGTACCCGACCCTTACTTAGGGCCGAGCGAACCCTCAGACTTTTGCTGCACATAAAATCACGTCAAACTTTTTAAATCAAATAAGATAAAATACACCATAATGTTTTTTTCCAGAAATGTTCTTTCTCATAGCTTCCAAGCCGAACAAATCTGTGATCATAAAAGATTCGGTACATAACAAAGACCGACATATCGGCTGACGGAGCCGCTTACAGACTGATAACCAATACCCACGACGCTGTCTGCAAAGTCTCTAACGTAATCCAGAAAGCATAACATACAAACCCTGACTCGGCAGCACTCCGGGAACAAATGGAGCTTGCCGTCTGCACTGGAACATCTTCTATATTGTCTTCAACTCACCTGGGAGTACCTGCGCGGCATGAAACGCAGCCCCCGAAGAAGAGGGGGTCAGTACGGAAAATGTACTGAGTATGTAAAGCGGAAATATAACAAGTATAATCATAGTCCGAACCAGAAGTGCAGAGATATAGCGGACAGAATCACCATACGGATCGGGGCAGAGAATATGGCTGACATAATCGTAATCAGAGTTAGAGGTACCGAAGTGTAACAGACTGAATCACGGTCTGAATCAGATTTCCAGAAGTGTGACAGACGGAGTCATAATCCAGATAGGCATACAGAAGCGTAACAGACAGAATCATGCATGCAGAGTCATAAGCATATGCAGATACAGGTAGCATGTATATCAGATCCCGGAAGACAAATACGGCAATCAGAATGCCAAACTGCTTTGCTTTCTTTTAAAAAACATTTCCGTCTCATACACATAGAAAATCAAACGCACAAATGCCGCGGCCAAAAGTCCAGCGGTCACTATCACACATGCTGCGACCAAGTATCCAACGGTTAACGTCACAAATGCGGCATACCGCGGTCAGGAATCCAGCGGTCAATGTCGCACACACCGCGGTCAAGAATCCAACGGTCAATATCACAAATACGACATACCGCGGTCAAGAATCCAGCGGTCAACATCACAAATGCGACATACCGCGGTCAAGAATCCAGCGGTCAATGTCGCACACACCGCGGTCAAGAATCCAGCGGTCAACATCACATAGTGCGCACAATAATAAAACCGGCCCGGGACTGGGCGAAAGAAGTAATAATAGAATGCACGAGCGGAATCGTAAATAACCGTAAGCATGCAAATCTCCTACCACAACCCAACAGGATCATCCAAAACGAACTGTTAGTTCAACCTCGGAACAACAGTCAAACATGTTATAACCCCAACGAAATAAATAAACGACCATCTCACAATAGTTGACGCACTAGTCATAAGTTTTCATGTTTCAAAATACATTGTGGGACTTACGAAATACTTCAAAACAACTGTCGTATAGTAGTTAGAAAAGTAGCCAAGAGTTTCCTTTAAATTGCACTTCAAAAATAAGTCAAACGGAACAAATCAGAAAAATCCGGGAATAGGGGCCCCACCTCGGATCAAATGAGGTGGCGTATGTAAATTATGGATCATAGGTCTTATGGAGTCATCCGTGAGAGTTTTAGGGCATTCCGACTTCATTTGTGAAAGTTGCATACATATAGGTCATTTTGCCGACGAAAGGTTAAGAAACCAATTCAATCTCATTGAATGAAATGGAGACAATTTCAATCTCGGGTTTCTAGGAACAGGGTCGTATCCAAGACTCTCGGCCGAGCCTATTATGTTTAGAACATGCCAAAGAATGAAGGGAAAGACTTTACATACCTTAGTTGCGCATTACGCTCGTCCAGATTCAATTCCCGTTTCGCCCAAAATCTACAAATGGTCATATTTACCAATTGTCAATAGTATGACTTTTAGCATTCAAATATTTAACTCATTACTTGTCTACAAATATTTGGGCAGTATTTCCCCTATAAACTCGCCTATCCGAATTTCCAATTGCTCTCCTGTTGACACAGAAATACCAACAATAACATATGGACACAACCATATCTTCAATTCTTTTATTTCAACAAGAACAACAACATATCAAAACAGCCCCCAACTATAACATAACGATGCCCGAAATTCTAACGAACACTTGCAATACACCAAGCAGCCCATATGCACTTCTTATACCTTATTTCATGCAATCTTTTCAGCAAATTTCTGAGAAATACAACAGCAGCCACACGACACCACATCATCTATTCATATGCAACTAAACCACATTATTATCTCTATAATCCTTACAACAACCCACAACAATTTTTAACTCCAACTCTAACCTTCAAATTCCTTCATTCTCATCACATAATCTATGATTACAACAACCAAAATATTAATTCAAATCAGTCCATCAATTTCAATTAAAACATCCCCTAATCCATAAATTTCAACAAAACAACAAACGAGTTTATAATGTTGTTTTCTCCGTTCTAATTCGTTAAAACTCTAAATAAACACTTTAATAACATAAAATGAATCTTATAAATACCTTAGAAGCAGCTCAAACACGAAAATTTCATTACCCAAGACCAATATTTAGCTCAAATTGAAGGCAACTCAACGTACAATGCTTTTCTCTTCATGAGCTTCAGGATTCGGGGCTCGGATTTTGATCAAAATGACCTTCTTAGCCTTGAATTTCTCTCTCTCTCTCTCTCTCTAATGTTCTTGGAAGATTTTATGTCAAATGAAAAGCCCTCAAATAATTTTTCCTTATATACTTGACGTTAATGGGCCTCATGGGCCGAAATGTGAATATTTGGATCGGGTCACAATTTTCTGCCCCGCCAGCCCAACTTGCATCGTCCATATCTGCTTATCCAGAGATTGTTTTGACGAGGGGTTTGTTGCGTTAGAAACTATACTCGATGAACTTCATTTTAGAATTTGAAACACCTTAAAACCCCTCATATACTAGGAGATATGCCTCCAACAATATGGGCTAAAAATCTGGTCCGAGATATTTTCTGAAGTTGTTTGGATTCATTTCGTTCAGCTTCGTTTAACTTCTAATCCTCTTCCGACCCTCATGTAACCTCTTATACATACATATACATACTCATATACATAAATAACAATCCATACACATCTCTAAGGGTCCGGAGAATCACAATAACCTTAAACGTAACTAGAGAACTTACGAAGCTTCAACGAAACTCCAATCGCAAAAATATATTCATATCTTTTATCCATCTTCTATATCATTACTAATAATCTCAAATACTTTAAAAGGGCACTCACATTACCTCATATACGCTCATAACGCGATTTCAAATCCTTTAGGTTACGATGTCACCTCGGGATACTTAAGGCAACCATATATATATAACGATATTCTTACTAACTCGATTAACTTTCCTTGAACTTTCTTAACTCATTCTTTCTTGTCTTAATTAAAATAGCACGGACTCTTACGGGGTATAACAACTTCTATGATATACATATATATATATATGTATATATATATATATATATATATATATATATATATATATATATATATATATATATATGCTTACTTACATGTGGTGTTTAAGATTCATGCACTGCATATGGTGTGTTCTCAACTGACAGGTTACCTCTACTCTTTTTATATTTCCGTCCTACTTATGTTGTCACTTCCAGCCTTATATACTCAGTACTTTTATCCGTACTGACATCCCATTGCATGGGATACTGTATTTCGTGTTGCAGGCTTTGACAGAGTTATTGTAGAGCAACCGCAGTAGGACTTCCAGCTTCAGCGATGTCAGCAAGTGCCACAACTCCGGACTTGCTATCTTTGGTACTTTTTTGCTAGTGTAATATATGTTCATATGTACACTGTTAGAGGCTCATAAACATAGTGGGGTATGTAAGTATTGTATATGGTCAGGTTGGCATTGTCTTGGTCTGTGATACTTTCCTGTTAGCCTTGCCGGCTTTGTGATATTCGGGATGTTGTGGCGACCTTGTTAGTTCGCATATGTACATATTTGTTGGATTATCAGATATTTCTATGTTAGGCCTTTTCGGCGTGTAGGTGTTCTTGAGTTACGGTATATAATATTCAAGTAACTTTTAAGTCAAGTGGTTCCCGGCCTATGGGTCGGAGCCCGTCGTACCCCTTGTTGGTGTGTGACAAAAAATAACCTATAGTGGGTAACATGAATGAATCACCCCAACCAACGGACCGACCCTTATCCTACGCTACTATACATAGTTTCATGTGTTAACCTTCGGCTAATCTGTACAACTCCCAAAACATAAACATGAATATAGGTGGCTTAGAAGCCCATGGTTTTCAAAACATAACTTGTATAATAGTTTTACCTTGTATTCTAGTAGATAATATATTTTTCATAAGATATGGAATCATGGATAATTCATGGAATGAGGCAATAGTATTTCATAGGCATTTCGTGTTCGTGCTTTAAACTCATGGAAATAGAAGTATGAACATTCATGTGTTATGTAGTGAGTTCATGATGTTCAGAATGATATACATGAACGAAATATGATGTTTTATTATTTAATGTGTAAGACAATTCAAGCTTTTCATGAAACTAGGACATAATTCTCAAAAGGATGAGAAATTCACGGAAAACATGAATGAACATGGCGTGGGGAAGAACAATGGTGTTCTTGAATGTAGAGAGTAGCCTTACATACCTTAATCTCTTAAAAATACCCAAAGAAGAAACAAACTTCGGAGAAGAATCCCAAAAATCTGAACATGAATCCTTGAAAACCCTAGGTTTGTAGCATAGGATTTCAGTTAGAAACCATGTATAATTGTTAAAATTAATTAGGAAGACATAGGAGGGACTTACCTTGATGTATGAGGATGAGGAGAAGAGAGAAACCTCGTGCTAGAGCTTGGAGATATGAAGAATGAAGTGAAAATGCCAAAAGAACAAGGTTTCAAAGTTGTTGTCGGGCTTATTTTACACCCACTCGTAGAACATTTACGGCCCGTAAATAGGTTTTATGGTACGTAGACTAACTATAAGTCCTAAGCAGTGAATGATATTTTTTGGAGTCCCAATTATGATCTAATGTACGAACTGTATTACGGTTTTACGGTCCGTGGAACCCACCGTAAGTCTTAAATAGTGAATTGTGTTTTCTAGGCTCTAGTTACGCCCAAGGTACAGACCGTACATGGGTTTTACGGTATGTACTTCCCACTGTAAATGAACCACTCGATGAATCAAGAACGAACTTAATTCCTACACTCCACATATTGGTTCCCTATATCCCCGTCTTATAGGTAAGTCCTTAGCTTGAAGATATGAGGTGTTACAAAAGCATATAATTTCTAGGTTGTACCAACCTTAAATCTTTAGACACAAGTTGAGCAAAAATTAAATTTTGATGATTAGCAATCAATTACAAAAGAACATGGTCCTTTGTAAGCCTTCTGGAGGAATTGGTTATGTTGACATTTGGTTTAGAGAAGTATTACACAGACATTGAAGTACTAGATCCTTAATAGATGATTGGAGATGACTATTGATCAGAAGATGCGAAGCAGATTCTAAGTGCAAGAAGGATTCCTTAAGGAATTGGGTTTATGGCATAAATGCATGGATCAAGGAATACCATTACAACATGGAAATATTGCTACACGTTCATACATGGAAAGAGCTTCGGAAAAAGGAGCAAACCTTTTGGAGGTGGAAAAAAATAAAGAAACCAAGTCCAAGTAGGATTGGATACCTTAACCAAATTTCTTTGGGATATGGAGATCAAATTCAAAGGAAATTCGGCCATCACCACTCCTATATAAAGCACCACATTAATGATATTTTCTCTTACGCTATTCATATAGATTGAGATTTATTCTTGGCAAATAGCAGTCATTGTGAGAAGTGCTTTGTGAGATTCAAACTGTTCAACAAGAGAACCTATTCCAGAGGAACCTACTGCTTAGTTCTTGAGTTGTTAAGTTTGAGTCTTGTGTTCTTAAGTTGTAACCTATTTGCTTTACTAGAAGTATTATAATAAGTTGTTGACATACTGTGTCTCAATAATAGTTCAAGAGCTTATGAAGTTTTGATGATTGACAAACTATACCGATCCACGAGACTCTACTAGACACGCTCTTGTATTTTAGAACGGATAACATAGGGCTCTAATACTAACTTCTCACGACACAATTGAGCTAAGTCGTGCTGACACCTACCTTTCCCACCTCGGTAGGCAAACCTGTCACAGCCCAACCGGAGGGCCATGACGGGCACCTAGAGCTAACCTACCGAGCACCTATCATCATGCTTTCATAATCATATCTAGCTGAGCCATATAGCTATCTCATAATTACCATGCATCAATAACACAATTTTCATTAGGCTAAGGCACCATTTTATACAAACATCATCAACTATGCCTATATATACCTAAGCGCACAAGGCTATCAAAATGATATACAAAATATGAGCCGCCAAGGCTGAGAGATACCTAACTGTACACAACTATCTACGAGCCTCTAAGAAGAGTACGAAAAATTATAAAGACGGGACAGGACCCCGCCATGCCCATATATTTACACCAAAAGAATAATACTAACTATTTCGGCTCCGGATCAAATGGAGCACCTCAATGCAGTCTCTGAAGAAGCAGCCTACTGGTCACTGAATCACCATTTCTATTATTGAATCACCATCATCATTATCATCGTCATCATTATCATCATCACTATTATCATTATCATCGTTATCATTATTACTAAGAGGATCTTTTGCCAAAGTATCTCAAGAATATTGTAAGTTAAGAACTTCGAGCATCTGTAGGTTAGGACACTGTGAATGTATTAGATGGCATCTTTAGAATTTAACTTATCATCATAAACGTTATCATTAGTATCACAAAGTGCATTGTCAACAATATCAAGAGAATCTCGAGGATTATGAGCTTATAGCATTTATAGGAATATCATGGATATCTCGAATAAATTCAAAATGAGAAAAACATGCCTTTAGAAAGAAGGGTTAGCCTTACATACCTTTACTTCATCTTAACTACTTAACGTTCTTCCCCCAAAGTCCGCAAACTCTACATTCAAGAGAATTTATACTAAGGTCAAGTCATTGAAAACATGCTTAAGTTCAAACTAGACCAACTAAAAGGCTAACGGAATTTGGGAAGCACTTCCCCTATTTCATTAACTTCCATCGTATGGAAAAACAACTCCCAAACAACATTAACAACTTCCATAATATCATAATCAAGAAGTTATATTCAATTAAATCTCAAATTTAACCAAAATCCCCCTTTTCAAGTTCATCTCATAGTCAGCTCCTTCACTACAACACTTATGGCTTCTCCACTTTAATTTTTTTCCTTTATAAGGGGTACTAAACTTCTACATCAACTAAACCATATGAATAGGATGAAGAACTTATCTTATAATCAAGGGACTTCACCTCACTCAACTCCCTCAAAGATCAAGTCCACCCCAACTTTGAAAGGAAGCAAGAACTATCACGTTCCATGGATTACCTTTGACCTTTGATGTTGATTTTTTGTCTTGATGATATGTGTCACGACCCAACCGGAGGGCCGCGACGGGCACCCGGTGCTAACCCACCCAGGCACCACTTAACATACTTTTACATTTACATCTAGGTGAGCCACATATTAAATCATACTTTCTATCCATCAATCATACTATTTCCATTGGGCAACAATACATATATACATATCACTATTAATAGCAACGCCCATAGCAATGTACATAAGCCGACGAGGCTAACAAAATGACATCTAAAATATAGGCCGACAAGGACAAACACATCTAACTATATACACATGTCTACGAGCCTCTAAGGAGAGTATGTCATATCATATAGGCGGGACAGGACCCCGCTATGCCCATAAATTTGTACACAAAAGAATCAATACCAAAATCTGTAGCTCCGAATGAAATGGAGCTCCGCGATGTAGTCCCTGAGTAATGTAGCTATGGATCAAGTCTGTCTCCCTGGCCACCTGTGGGCATGACGCAGCGTCCACAAGTAAAAGGACGTCAGTACGAAGAATGTACTGAGTATGTAAAGCATGATCAACATCATTATAGAAGAATAATAAGCAACATAAGAAATAGCATAAGATGGGAGATAGTAGTATCATCGTCATAAGCACTTACTTGCTTTTCATAGGGACTTTCCATTTCTAATGCGAGATTATGTACATACATCTGTATCCGTATCCGTATCCATACTCATTTACATTTCGTATCCATAGTCGTATTCATATACATATTTATGTTTATATTTATATCATATTCGTATTCATACTCATATCTATATCGTATACATATCCATATCATATACATAGCCTTTACATAGCATAATCGACCACGAAGGTTCGGGGTTTCACGTACCCGACCATGGCTAGGCTCGGTGATTATATATACCTGGCCCTACCAAGGCTTAGGGTTGCACACATATATATATATATATATACATTATATTTTCTACCCGACCATATAAACTCGGGGTTCCATATTAGCCATACTTAGGCACATATACATAAAAGCCCATAAATATCTTTAGCGTCATAACAATTATCATCGTCATCATTATCGTCATCACTATTATCGTTATCACCATTATCGTCGTCATCATTACATCTATCCTTATAGGATTATTCATCATAGGAGGAATTTAGTACAATCGTAATATATCAAGAATCATGAGCTTAGTAGCTTTTGAAGATGGCATCATTTGGAGGACATCATAGGCTTATAGAAGATTAGATATTTGGCCAAAGAACCATGCCTTATGAAATAAGGGTTAGCCTTACATACCTTTCCGTTCAACTATTTTATCACTTCCGCATTCTCCTTCAATGCTCACATTTCTACCTTCATTAGAGTTATACTATTATTGAAAAGATCGATAGCTAGCATACATGGCTAAAGCTAGAGAAAATTGGACAGCATCTCCTTTATTTATATGACTTCCTCCATATCATACATAAACTCCCAAACATCAATAATAACGTTCACAATATCATAACAATAGTCTTTATTTAACTACATTATCCATACTCCGCAATTTACTTCAAGTCAACCATAGCCATGGTCATAGCACACTATTACCTTCGCTCATATACAATGTCTATCCCATATTCTCAATATCATTTATAACGTGATTATATTCATAACATATCAAGAATCATTACTCAACCCAAGCTATTAATCAAAATGACACTATTCCCACATTCATGACCCATTTTCTATCCCCTTTTACAATCCAAGTGTTTCAACTTTCAAATACCTTAAACAACATGGAAATACCATAAATCTTACCTTAGATGGTGTAGGAACGAACTTTGGGTGGAAAATCCTCACTTGAGCAAAACCCTAGTTTCACCTTCACTTGGATTCCTTGCCTTGGATGATCTTTAGTGAGTTTCTTACACTTGGTTTGCTTAGTTTGATGAAGTTGATCATAAATTTCTCTTTGGTTCTTGTAGATGAAGAGTTCTGGCTTTCCCAACCGGACAAACGTTTCTAAAGATTTCTTGAATTGTTGGATGAAAAATGAAATGAAATAATTACTTGGTCCCTTTTTAATAACGTGAAATCTGATCTGTCGGGAAAATTATACGGACACTTATACGGTTCGTATAAAATTATACGGTCCGTATAAGTGACCGTGAAATCTCCCCCTTAACCACTCAATTCTGTGCTCATTATACGGGCCGTATAATTTTATACGGTCCGTATAAGTGACCGTAAAATAACCTCTTCAACATCTTGCCTCTATGACCATTATACGACACATTATACGGGCCGTATAACTTTATACGGTCCGTATCAGTGACCGTATAATATCACCAATGAGGGACTTCACTTTGACAATTCTACGGACCATTATATGGACCATATAACATTATACGGACTGTATAATCGACTGTATAACTCATCTTTTCATTGATCTGTTTCTCGTCACTTTGTGTGATCTCCAATACTTATGGAACCTTCTTGCCACTTGTTTATCACCTCATTACCAATCTAAGGGACGTTATAATTCTTCTCCAAGACGCTATTTAACCATCATTAACTTGTTACTCGTAAATCCTTTCTGATACACATCGCATGCCCTCTCTTGGCAAAGTTTCAGCTCTTACCACGAATGTCTTTGAAATCTTAATTAGGGTCATCAAATGTCATTCCTCACTCATTGAAATACCGTATATTCCGTGCTCTTCGTTAGTCTATTCACTGTGCATCAACGGAAAAAATTTCCGAGGTGTAACATTCTTCCCCCCTTAAGAACATTCGTCCTCGAATGTTAAATTCTCGGGAATTCTATAAAAATTTCGCCAGAGTTTCCTCTGTAATATGGCACTACCGTCCTATCACAACAGCCCATAATAACAATGCCTCATAGGGCTACAACATAATAGCAATAGAGTTTGGCCACACACGACCCAAAAGCATAAAAAGGAAATCATACATACCTTATGATCTTGATGTCTCGTCTTGGATTTCTTCTAGGGGATGAAATAAATGCGGATACTTGGATTTCATATTTCTTCCGCTTCCCATGCCATTTCTTCTCGGTTATTGTTTCTCCACAAAACCTTAACTGAGGCCACTTCTTTGTTTCTAAGCCTCCGTACTTGCCTATCTAATATGGCAATGGGTACCTCTTCATAAGTTAACTTTTCTGTCACTTGTACATCATTTACTGGCTCGATCCTAGTAGAATTTCCAACACATTTACGAAGCATCGAGACATGGAAAACTAGGTGAACTGACTCCAAATCAGGAGGTAGATCTAATTCATAGGCCACTTTGCCTACCTTGCGCGCAATCTCATAAGGCCCAATATACCGGGGACTAAGCTTCCCCTTTTTGCCAAACCTCATTACACCCTTCATTGGTGACACTTTTAAGGATACCCAATCTTTCACTTGGAACTCTAAATCCCTTCGACGATTATCCGCATAGGACTTTGACGACTTTGGGCTGCTAATAACCGATCTTGTATGAGCTTAACTTTCTCTATGGCTTGCTGGACCAAGTCTGGCCCTATCAATTTAGTCTCTCCTACCTCGAACCACCTAATTGGGGATCTACACTTTCGCCCATATAAAGCCTTATACGGTGCCATTTGAATGCTAGAATGATAACTATTGTTATAAGCATATTCAATGAGGGGTAAGTGATCATCCCAATTACCTCCAAAATCCATCATACATGCCCGTAACATATCCTCAAGAGTCTGAATGGTATGTTCAGCTTGTCCATCAGCCTGCGGGTGAAATGTCGTGCTAAGGCTCACTTGAGTCCCCAAACCCTCTTGGAAGGACTTCCAAAAATTAGCTGTAAACTGAGTTCCTCTATCTGAGATAATAGATGCTGGGACACCATGGAGTCGCACTATTTCTTTAACATAAAGCTTTGCATAATCTTCTGCCACATATGTCGTCCTGGCTGGTAAGAAATGAGCTGACTTCGTGAGTCTATCCACAATCACCCATATAAAATCATACTTACATCGAGAACGGGGTAAGCCTGTAATGAAATCCATGTTAATTACTTCCCACTTCCAAGTTAGAATTTCTATAGCTTGCAATAATCCGCCTGACTTTTGGTGCTCGATTTTCACTTGTTGACAGTTGGGACATTGAGCTACAATTTCCGTTACACCCTTCTTCATCCCATTCCACCAATATATAGTTTTAAGATCGTGGTACATTTTCGTTGCTCGGGGGTGGACAGAATAACGGGAGCAATGGGCTTCTCTCAATATTTGGTGGCGTAAACCTGCCATATCAGGAACACATAATCTGCCTCGGCATCGGAGAACTCCGTCTCCTGCAATCTCAAATGATGACTTCTCTTTCTGAGGGAGTGTATCTCTGTAATGCATTAGCATGAGATCTTCATATTGTCTCTCCTTCACTCCCACTACTAGTGACGAGACTGTTGAATCCTGAATGGTAGTTCCCCTACTACCTGAGTCCACTACTCGAACTCCTAGACTATCTAACTGCTGGAGCTCACGAGCCATTTCTCTTTTCTCTGGTCGCACCTCACACAAACTTCCCATGGATCTGCGGCTAAGACCATCATCCACCACATTTTCCTTTCCAGAGTGATATAGGATATCAACATCATAATCTTTTAGCAATTCCAACCATCGTCGTTACCGCAAATTCAACTCTTTCTGCTTGAAGATATACTGAAGGCTCTTATCATCTGTGTAAATATCCATATGGACACCATATAAATAATGTCTCTACATCTTTAATGCATGAATCACTGCAGCTAATTCTAGATCTTGGGTTGGATAATTTTTCTCATGTTTTCGTAATTGCCTTGAAGCATACGCAATCACCTTACCATGTTGCATCAACACACAACCTAGCCCAATGCCTGAAGCATCGCAATAAACAACATATCCTTCAAATCCCTCTGGAAGTGTCAGGACTGGGGCAGAAGTCAACCTATCTTTTAGCTCTTGGAAACTACGTTCACACGCATCTGTCCATTGAAACTTTGCTGATTTCTGGGTCAGCTTTGTGAGTGGTGCAGAAATAGAAGAAAAACCTTCAACAAGTCTCCTGTAATAACCTGCTAAGCCCAGAAAGCTATGAACCTCCGTAGGAGTTGTGGGCCTTGGCCAAGTCTTCACCGCTTCAATCTTTTGGCTTTCTACCCGAATACCATCGGCTGCAACAATGTGCCCCAAAAATATCACTGAGTTCAACCAAAACTCACACTTAGAAAATTTGGCAACTAACTCTCGAGTCTGAAGAACTCTAAGGACAGTACGCAAATGATCCGCGTGTTCTGCCTCGGATCTGGAATACACCAAGATGTCATCGATGAATACAATCACAAATAGATTTAGGAAGGGCCTGAACACATTGTTCATCAAATCCATAAATATTGTCGGTGCATTAGTTAGCCCAAATGACATTACCCGGAACTCAAAATGGCCATATCTTATTCTGAAGGCTGTCTTAGGGATATCTTTCTCCCTAACTCTCACTTGATGATACCCCGACCTCAAATCTATCTTGGAAAACCATTTGGCACCTTGTAATTGATCAAACAAGTCATCGATCCTCGGAAGAGGATATTTATTCTTAATTGTCACCTTATTCAATTGCTGATAGTCAATGCACATTCGCAAGGAGCCATCTTTCTTTCAGATAAACAATACGGGTGCTCCCCACGGGGATGAACTAGGCCTAATAAAGCCTTTCTTAAGAAAGTCTTTCAATTGCTCCTTCAACTCTTTCAATTCTGCGGGAGCCATTCTATAAGGAGGAATAGATATAGGCTTAGTGTCTGACAACACATCAATAGAAAAATCAATCCCCCGCTCAGGAGGAAGGCCAGGAAGCTTTTCCGGGAACACATCCGGAAACTCAATTACTACAGGAACTGACTGAAGAGTAGGCGGTTCAGCTTCTACATCTTGAACCCGAACTAGATGATAAATTCATCCTTTCGTGATCATTTTCCTTTCCTTTAGATAGGAAATAAACCTACCTTTTGGTGACGCGGTATTCCCTTTCCATTCTCTAACTGGTTCTCCCAGAAATTGGAAGCGAACCATTTTCATTCTACAATCAACATTGGCATAGCAAGAAGCCAACCAATCCATGCCCATAATAACATCAAAATCTACCATTTTTAACTCATGCAAGTCAATCATAGTACGACAGTCACAAATCACAACTATATAGTTTCTATATACTAGCTAGCTATTACAGATTCACCAACGGGTGTAGACACCTCAAAAGGTTTGATCGACTCCGGTTTGACTCTAAAATGACCCGTAATTTACTGAGTAACATATGACAATGTGGAGCCCGGATCTATAAAAGCATATACATCATGAGAAAATACCGATAATATACATGTGACCACATCAGGAGAAGACTCAAGATCTTGGCGTCCAACCAAAGCATAAATACGGTGCTGAGGACCGCTAGAATTGGGGACTCTCTCTCTGCCTCTACCATGGCCAACTGGTGCATTTGAACCTAGCCCCATAGCGTGTACAGATGATGAAGATCCGACTACCGAACCTGAAGGCTGGGTCCTACCTCTACCACCAACTGAGGTGCAATCACGCAAAATAAGGCCTGGTCACCACATGAATAGCAAACCTCTAAACCCAATCGGCACTGACCCCAATGTAACTTCCCACACTGGAACATCGTGGTACGGGTGGCCTCACCTGACCGGAATCACCTCTGAACTGAGATCCCAAAAAACTCTGACTCGGCCCGGAACGAGTAGATCTATCAAATCTCTGGCCTGAAAACCGTGGAGGCGCACTAGTCATAGAATGGCCCGAATGCCTAGAAAACTGTTGTCTGTGCCCACCTCTAAACTCACTCATCGAACACGAAGATCTGGCCCTCTTGCTATGTCCCCTATCATGCTCACGCTCACTTCTTTGTTGTTGTAGGCTTTCTTCTAAATTTTAAGCATGGGCTTGAATGCGTGAAATATCCATATTGTCCTGAAGGGACGCAGTCAAGCACCTATCCATCAAATGTGGCCCTAGGCCTTTCACAAATTGGTGCACTCAGTCACCCATATCCGCTACCATGGCCGAAGCATACCTAGTCAAAGAATTGAAACGAAGACTATACTCTGAAGCACTCATGCTACCTTGCCTCAAATTCAAGAACTTATCGGCTCTAGCTCGCCGAACCTCAGGAGGTAAATAATGTTGGAGGAAAGCATCTACAAATTCTTGCCATACCGGGGGAGGTGCATTGGATCCCCGTGAAGCCATCCAAACCGTGCACCGATGGATCGCGACATCCCTCAATCTATAAGATGCTAACTCCACCGATTCGGTGTCCGAAGCATGTATCAAACGAAACATCCTCAACATTCCATCAATAAAATTCAGAGGGTCTTCATTCGGCTTTGATGCAAAGAATTCCGGAGGGTTCAAGCTAATGAAGTCACGGGCCCTTGCACTAACAGCCCTATCACCTTGCCCTGTACTTTGCCGTTGAGTCTGGGCAGCAACCAATTGATTAAGCAAATGAATGGCCTCTTTTACATCTTGGCCTGAAGCATCCAGTGGAGGAGCCGGAGGTGCTGGAGCTGGGGCTGAGGCTCCCTCACGCTCCTCAGAAATAGGCACTGACTGGGAGGACTGAGTTTGAGCCGTATTCTGGGACTCACTTTCCTTTACAACTTTTGGCGGTGCTCTTTCAGCCCGCTTTCTTGCCACTGTCTTTCCCTTTTGGGCTGCCATGGCCTTTCTCTTTACAAGCATCTCTGAAATACATAACACATGACATAGTTAAGGAAAAGAAGTTCTTATGTCATAGCTCTATCACACGATCTTATGGAGAAAGAAGGTCAATCATTCCTAAAAATGCCCGCAGCCTCTTGTTTATAAGTGTGGCGCGCAACACACCCATAACCAAGACTCTACTGGACACGGCTCCTAGATACACCCTAGGACGGAACTGCTCTGATACCACTTTTGTCACGACCAAACCGGAGGGCCGCGACGGGCACCCGGTGCTAACACACCCAGGCACCACTTAACAAACTTTTACATTTACATCTAGGTGAGCCACATATTAAATCATACTTTCTATCCATCAATCATACTATTTCCATTGGGAAACAATACATATATACACATCACCATTAATAGCAATGCCCATAGAATGTACATAAGCCGACGAGGCTAACAAAATGACATCTAAAATATAGGCCGACAAGTCCAAACACATCTAACTATATACACATGTCTACGAGCCTTTAAGGGGAGTATGTCATATAATATAGGCGGAACAGGACCCTGCTATGCCCATAAATTTGTACACAAAAGAATCAATACCAAAAGCTGTAGCTCCGAATGAAATGGAGCTCCGCAATGTAGTCCCTGAGTAATGTAACTATGGATCAAGTCTGTCTCCTTGGCCACCAGCGGGCATGACGCAGCGTCCACAAGCAAAAGGACGTCAGTACGAAGAATGTACTGAGTATGTAACATTGATCAACATCATTATAGAAGCATAATAAGCAACATAAGAAATAGCATAAGATGGGAGATAGTAGTATCATCGTCATAAGCACTTACTTGATTTTCATAGGGACTTTCCATTTCTAATGCGAGATTGTGTACTTACTTCCGTATCCATATCCGTATCCACTCATTTACATTTTGTATCCATAGTCGTATTCATATGCATATTCATGTTCATATTCATATCATATTCATATTCATACTGTTATATCCCGTATTTTTGAATCTCGGAGTATCTGCTGGGGTGGGGCCCACACACCGAGATTTTTTTGGAACATCTTAAAAGTCATATGAATCACATATGTAAAGTTAAACACGACTCATGAAGTGCCCTTGGGCCAAATCAAAGTGGAAGCCCTCCAAACGAATATTTTTAAGAAAACGTTTCCGGGTGACCTGACTTTGAGGGGCAAAAACGGTATTATAAGTTTGTAATTTGGAAAAATACCAAGAAATAGAAGTTGTAGATAATTGAATTAGTTTTCCATCCATAGGTCGTGGGTTCCCCGGTGACGTCGGCACAAGGAGATATGAACGTTTTAAGGTCGAAAGGTCAGTGGGCTAGGCCCAACTCGGGACTAACCGAGTTGGCCCAAAAAATGAAAAGAAAAAAAATTAGGCCCAATGTTTAAGGGGTGGCCGACCAAGTGAGGCCCAACCCATGGTTTAATTATATTTCTCATGTGCCTAATTAATTATATAAGGCCTTATCTATTAGAACTTTCAAGAAACAAAGAGAGCATAGAAGAAGAAAAACAAGAGCAACAACATAAGGACCATTTCGGGTTTGGTCATAGAAAAATCATCCCTCAAAATCTTGCCTCTAAAATTATTTTCTTGTTGAATTCCTACTAATTCAAGGTCCCTCTACAACTTGGTGTAGTTGTTTTGGAAGATTGAGCATTAGTTTCATCAATCTCACACTTTGGACAAGTGAAGAAGATTGGAGAAAAAGGTAAGAATTCATACCTTTTCATTATGTTATGAAGGTTTGTTTGTGTTGTAGTATATGGAAATGAGTAGAAACTATGGAAATATGGAAGTTTACAAAGTATATATATACATATATATATATATATGTAGCCGTGAGTGTATATATGTTGTATACATATATGAGTTGAATTTTATGTTGTATTCTAGTTGTGGTTATGGTGAAAATTATATTGGGAATGAAAGTTGAATGAATTTTGGTTGAAGTTGGAATGTAGAAGATTATGTCATTTTAGAATGATTTTGTGATATTATGGAAATGAAGTTGTTAAGATGTGAATTATGATTATGGTTGATGAAATTGGAAGATGGAAATATGTTATGGATATGTAGGTTGAATATTAGAAGTTTTGGATGAATTATGACTTTGGTGGAAAGTTTGTATATTTTGTATTTCTTGTAAATATTTTGTGGAAATGATATGAAATGCTTCCAAATTATATTGTGATAATCTAGATTAATAATGAATATGAAAACATTGAGATTGGTTTGGAAATGGGAAGTCGGAATGAAAGTTCTTGCATTATGTCGGAAAGAGACTAGTTGTGTTATATTGTGTCCTATATTGATTGTTGTTGGTGTTGGTGTTGTTGTTGGGTTGTTGTTGATTGTTTTGGCCGAGTTAAATTCTCGGGGATGCTATATGTATAGGGGAGATGCTGCCCAAATTTCTGTAGGCAATTATGAATAAAGATTGAATACTTAAAGATTGGAAATTGAGAATTGGTAAATGTGACCAATTGCAGATTTTGGGCGAAACGGGAATTGAATTTGGAAAGGCGTAAAGAGCATACAAGGTATGTAAAGCTATCCCGATTCTTCTTTTGGCATGCCCTAGGTGTACTAAGATCGGATTTGAGCCTCGGAAAGCGTTCTGCTCATCGGAATCCGCATTTGAAAATACCTTTTTTTCATTCAATGGAATTGAACCCTATAAGTATGCTTTATTGAAAGAATTGTGCAAACTTCCGCAAATTGCCTAGAAAATCATGGAATGTCCCCAGAACCTCCGTAGGTGACTTTATAAGCTTAAAATACATAATTTGAGCCCATCGCTTCGTTTGTCCCAAGGTGGGCCCACTATTTCCGATTTTACCCTTTTGTGTTTATGACTTGTCTACGAGCGGCTTTAAAGGAAATGTTTTAACTAATCCTCTAGCTATTAATTAAAAACTGTTTTAAATGTTCCGTTAAGTCTTGTAAATTGTTTTGGAACTTGGAAATGATTTCAGAAAAATTATGCCTCCGTAATCCATTATGACATCCGAAATACGCTTACTATAATTCTGTCCGGTTTTATCATTTCGACTTGCCATTCGATATGTCTCATTGAGTCTATGGAATTAGATGGTATTTTTATTGCATTTAGTTTCTCACTACTCTGTTCGTGGATGCCTCAATGTTTTCCCCCACTGAGCCCGGGCCAGGATATGTTCTCAAGCGTATTCCTCTGCATTGTTCGCCGTGCCTCGATGTGAGGGGGCAGGTATACATGTACATGGGTTGTGGAGTATGATGTGCCATGTACACACATTATGATATGATATGATCTGATATGGCCATCTGATATGATATGTTATGTTACGGGGTTATTCCCCCTTTTATGATCCTTATGTGTTGTGGCACCAGCGTCGGGGGGTGACCACGTTCTGTCTGCCGAGTCCCTTGGCAGGGGCCGGATATGATATGGCATATGTTTCTGTACTCACTCTTTATGTTTTGAAAATATGCATTTAATACTCTGGACATCACACTCACTTTTCTGTACGTTCTGTTCCGGTTATGATTTTGTTCCGTAATGGAACCAGGTATGACAAACGTTTTCTGCAAGTACTACTTATGCTTTATGATCAGCATTTTGCTAATCTGGATATTTCGTTCATTTTCTGTATCTTCTGATTTGATTATGACTTTGTTTATTATGTTCCGTGCTTTACATACTCAGTACATATTTCGTACTGACCCCCTTTCTTCGGGGGCTGCGTTTTCATGCCGCGCAGGTACTGACAACAGATTTGCTGACCTGCCTGTCTAGGACATCTATTCTGCTATTCTGGAGAGCTCTTTTGTCCAGAGCCTATACCTTGGTACAGTCTGCTGCTGTTGTATATATGTATGCTATTCAGGGGTATGACGGGGCCCTGTCCCGCCTTATGATTCTGTCATGTTCTGTAGAGGTCTGTAGACATACTTGTGTGGGTTCTGTATATGTTTTGGGTTGATATGATCTGTGATAGCCTTATCGGCTTCCTTGTGCTATAACTGTTCATCTGTGACAACTAGCAGTGCCAATTGATCATTGTATTGATATATTCTGTTAATATGTTGGTTTGGGTTATTGGGTACGTATGGGTGTCCAACACGGACACTAGTCGCGGCCTACGGGGTTGGGTCGTGACACATACTCATATCTATATCGTATACATATCCATATCATATACATAGCATACCCGACCACGAAGGTTCGATGTTTCACGTACCCGACCATGGCTAGGCTCGGTGATTATATATACCCAACCCTACCAAGGCTCAGGGTTGCACATACCTGGCCCTACCAAGGCTCGGTGTTATCCGTACCCAACTGCAGTGGTGCGCGCGCATTCTATTTATATATATATACATTATATTTTCTACCCGACCATATAAGCTTGGGGTTCCATATTAGCCATACTTAGGCACATATACATAAAAGCCCATAAACATCTTTAGCGTCATCACTATTATCATCGTCGTCATTATCATCATCACCATTATCGTCGTCACCATTATCGTTATCACTATTATCACCGTCATCATTACATCTATCCTTATAGGATTATTCATCATAGGAGGAATTTAGTACAATCTTAATATATCAAGAATCATGAGCTTTGTAGCTTTTGAAGATGGCATCATTTGGAGGACATCATAGGCTTATAGAATATTAGATATTTGGGCAAAGAACCATACCTTATGAAAGAAGGGTTAGCCTTACATACCTTTCCGTTCAACTATTTTATCACTTGCACGTTCTCCTTCAATGCTCACGTTTCTAACTTCATTAGAGTTATACTATTATTAGAAAGATCGATAGCTAGCAAACGTGGCTAAAGCTAGAGAAAATTGGACAGCATCTCCTTTATTTATACGACTTTCTCCATATCATACATCAACTCCCAAACATCAATAACAACGTTCACAATATCATAACAATAGTCTTTATTTAACCACATTATCCATACTCCTCAATTTACTTCAAGTCATCCATAGCCATGGTCATAGCACACTATTACCTTCGCTCATATACAATGTCTATCCCATATTATCAATATCATTTATAACGTGATTATATTCATAACATATCAAGAATCATTACTCAACCCAAGCTATTACTCAAAATGACACTATTCCCACATTCATGACCCATTTTCTATCCCCTTTTACAATCCAAGTGTTTCAACTTTCAAATACCTTAAACAACATGGAAATACCATAAATGTTACATTAGATGGTGTAGGAACGAACCTTGGGTGGAAACTCCTCACTTGAGCAAAACCCTAGTTTCACCTTCACTTGGATTCCTTGCCTTGGATGTTCTTTAGTTAGTTTCTTACACTTGGTTTGCTTAGTTTGATGAAGTTGATCATAAATTTCTCTTGGGTTCTTGTGGATGAAGAGTGGAGAGGGTTTCTGTCACGACCCAGCCCCGTGGGCCGCGACTGGTGCCCTATTTGGACACCCAAACAGACTTACGTACCAGATCAACATATCAAAATTTCATTCGAACTGAACGTACGTTACTGTAAGCAAATACTGAAAATAATTATAATCTTAAGCGGTCGCCCGTACGTAAATATCATATCAAATCCAGTAGGCTGGCGGAATAGACATCGCCCAAATATGCACGCACACACACACACACACACACACACACACACACACACACACACACATATATATATATATATATATATCAAATGGGCCGTTTTGGCCATAATAGTAAACGGGGCAGCATTAAGTCGCAAATCATAATCACAAACGAACAAACATGACCCATGACCTACACATATGACTACAGGTCTCTAAGAAACATAACAGAACATATGACGGGACAGGGCCCCGCCGTACCCAAATAGTCAAATATATACAAAATATATATATATATATATATCAGAAGATATGTACCAAAAATATGAGCTCCGAATCTAAAGGAGTGGTCCAAGTGGCAGAATATGTATCCTATACTGGAGGATCACCAAAACGAACGTCCGTACCTGCGGGCATGAAACGCAGCCCCCGAGGAAAGGGGGTAAGTACGAAATATGTACTGAGTATGCAAAGCATGAAATACAGAAATCCGAATCATAACCGAAGTGAGGAGTACAGAACATGGGTACAGAATGGGTATATCAAAATCTGTACAGAAAGTATATGTATATATATATCATGCAAATAAAAATCATGCATAAGGCTCAGGAACGTGGCCGCCACTCCGACGCTGGCGCCACAACACATCATACTCCAGAAAGTTTCAAATCTCCGTACAATCTCCGAACATATCATATCGTCAGAACATATCATATCATCAGAACACATCATATCATCCGAACACATCATATGCCACAACACATCATACTGCCGAATTACACATAGTGCGCACAATCACAAAACCGGCCCGGGATCTGGCAAACGATATCATAGTAATAGGCACGAGCGGAGTAGTGTGGAAACCATATGCATATATATTTTAAATAATTTCCAAGGCTCGACGGATAATTGCATATACATAATGATATTTGAAGGCTTAAGGTAGGCATCGAGTCCATCGAAATTAGTATACAAAAGTGACGAACTTTCAAATTACAAACTCTCGAAAAATATATCATAAGTCATTTTCAAAAAAGTTTAATATCATTTATTTTTAAGAAGCTTTCAAACAACCTTATAGAGTACTTCAAGTGGAGCCTTAAAATCATATACACATATCCAAAATATACATATCCAAACTTAGGCCATATCAAATATTTTTCGAACCATATCCGGAAACGTATCGACTAATACTTCAAACATCATAAGTATGTGACAAGTCATATGGAATAGTTCATGGAAATCAAAGACATAGGCCATCCTAGTGGCTCTAAGAGTAGAATATTTCTTTGGAGCATACACATATGCCATTCATTTATTTCATAAGGGTCATGCCAAAAAGGAAGAACGCTAAGCCTTACATACCTCGATCGCTCAATACCAAATCTCGATCACTGGCCAAACAAATCCCGACTCAAGTCTCGGGCTCTCCAATATCTACAATATTATTATCAATTTCCAAAAATTAGCTACTAGTACTTAGAATTTTTAATTCTAATTAGTATTTGTCTACCGAAATTTCAGCAGCACCTCCCCTGTAAATTCAACATCCCTGAGAATTAAATTAGGCCAAATTCATCAACAACCATATCAACAATACCAACAACCAAACCAATAACATCAAAAACCATTTAAAATGCATTTCAACACTAGTAACCTTCCTTTCAACATAATTCATCGACATTCAATTCAACTACGAATTTTTCAAGCCAATATCGACACATACACATTCATTACCAATTCATGATCATTCAAAAGCATTTCCAACGCTTTTCATACCATTTTACAAAGTATACAAAATTCCACCAAGACTAGAATTCATCCGAAGTCTCCAACCTTTGACACAACATTCACAACACATTTTTCATCTTCCCATTTCATCAACAACAACCACAATTTACACCTTAACACCTCCATTTCCATAATTACATAAATTTACAATAAAATCACAAAATTTCCAATAACAACTTAACAACAATTTTCATGCCAACTTAAACTAGAATTCTTCCATTTGCATAAAAAGGCCATTACAACACAATTAACATAATAAATAAATTTTTAATCATTTCTCTCCATCAACCCATTTTCGGCCACACACACACATACCCATAACACAAGATTTTTATACTCTACATTCATTCCCACATACTACAACATATATATAAAATTCTTCCAAGCTAAAAAGAGTAGAATCTTACCTTTTCCAAATTCCCCTCTTTGAAAAAAAAGTACTCTTTTGCTTCCAAAGTTGTATCACATTGAAGAGGGTTTCCAACTTAATAGGAATTCAAGAAGAAAGAGATTTTTAGATCAAAGTTGAAGGACTTGATTTTTTTTTTCTAGCTTTGGCCGAATGGCCTCTTGCTCACTCTCTCTCTTTTTTTTTTTTTGTTGCTTTCTTGAAACTTCTAACTAAAATGATGAAGGGCCCTTTATTTATTTGCTACATGGATGACTTAATTATGGGCTTGGGCTATTTAACGCCCATGGCCGGCCACCACTATACTCTTTGGCCTCATTCTCTCTTATTTTTTTTTAGCCCAATTAATTATGGACCCTATTTTGTAATTCCCGAAACTAATTTCCAAAATTCCCAATTTTGCCCTCGGCCTTCTTCCATATTTCCACATCAATATTTCATCCACATCACACTTGTATTGAATAAGATAAAAAGATAGCCTTATTTCTTACAAGTCAACATTATTTCGAATTTCCCGAATATGCAAAAATACGGGATATAACATCCTCCCCCCCTTAAGAACATTCATCCTCGAATGTTAGATTAGCCTTATAGGTCTCACAAACATTCTTGGGGGAAGGTTCTCTATATGGGTGGAACACATAAAGTATTTACTAATTAATGTAATCAATTACAGAATTTAAATTACCTGAAGGCACAGGAAACAGGTGAGGATACTTCTTCTTCATTTCATCTTCTGCTTCCCAGGTCATTTCTTCTCTGTTATTGTTCCGCCACAAGACTTTCACAGAGGGCACATCCTTGGTGCGCAGTTTCCTCACATGCCGATCCAGAATGGCTACAAACTATTCTTCATAAGACAATTCCTCCGTTACCTGAATATCCTCTATGGGGAATACTCTGGAAGGATCCCCAATACATTTACGGAGCATTGACACATGAAATACCGGATGTACTGCCTCCAGATCGGACGGTAAGTCTAGCTCGTAGACAACCTCGCCTATCTTTCGAATAATCTGATAAGGCCCAATATACTGCGGACTGAGCTTTCCTTTTCTGCCGAATCTCATCACACCTTTCATAGGTGACACTTTCAGAAATACCCAGTCACCAACCTGGAACTCTAACGGTCGATGTCGTTTATCTGCATATGATTTCTGTCGACTCTGAGCTGCTAATAACCGTTCCCGAATGAGTTTTACCTTATCGACTGCTTGCTGGATCATATCAGGTTCGATCAAATTTGTTTCATCCACATCGAACCAACCGATCGGAGATCTGCACTTTCTACCATATAAGGCTTCATACGGTGCCATCTGGATACCAGAATGATAACTGTTATTATAGGCAAATTCAATAAGCGGCAAATGATCCTCCCAACTACCTCTGAAATCAATAACACAGGCCCGTAGCATATCTTCCAGCGTCTGAATAGTACGCTCGGCCTGTCCGTCAGACTGAGGATGGAATGCTGTACTAAGACTCACCTGAGTCCCTAATCCCTCCTGAAATGACCTCCAGAAATTTGCTGTAAACTGAGCACCTCTGTCGGTGATAATAGATATAGGAACTCCGTGAAGCCTTACTATCTCTTTAATATACAATTTGGCATAATCCTCAGCCGAATAAGTAGTCATGACTGGAAGAAAATGGGCTGATTTCGTCAGTCTATCAACAATAACCCAAATAGAATCATACCTGCGTGGAGTGCGCGGTAAACCTGTAATGAAATCCATATTAATTATTTCCCATTTCCAAGCTGGGATTTCCATTTCCTGTAGTAATCCGCCGGGCTTTTGATGCTCGATCTTGACTTGCTGACAATTTGGGCACTGGCCAACGAACTCTGCAATGTCCCTTTTCATACCGTCCCACCAATATAAACATTTGAGATCATGGTACATTTTAGTGGATCCAGGATGAACAGAATACCGAGCATTATGTGCTTCGCCCATAATTTGTCGCCGCAACCCTGCAACGTCAGATACGCATAACCTGCCTCCATATAACAATGCCCCGTCAGGAAAAATTTCGAACTGAGTCTTCTCTTTATTAAGGGCCACATTCCTGTACTGTACTAGAATAGGATCCTCGAACTGGCGCCGTTGTACCTCTTCCATAATTGATAATTCAGCAACTTCTCGGACAGAAACCCCAACATTTCCAGAATCGGCCAAACGGACTCCAAGGCTGGCTAACTGATGAATTTCACGAATTAATTCCCTCTTCTCTGACTGCACGTCGGTCAAACTGCCCATAGATTTACGACTAAGTGCGTCTGCCATAACATTAGCTTTTCCAGGATGATACAGAATATCGACATCATAATCTTTCAATAATTCGAGCCATCTTCTTTGCCGCAAATTCAGCTCCTTCTGTTTAAAAATATACTGGAGGCTTTTGTGATCCGTATAAATATCAACATGGACCCCATATAAATAATTCCGCCATATCTTCAAAGCATGAATCACCGCGGTTAATTCCAGATCATGGGTGGGATAATTCCTCTCGTGCGGTCTGAGCTGCCGGGAAGCATAGGCTATAACTCGACCGTGCTGCATTAGTACACAACCTATCCCAATTCCAGAAGCATCGCAATAAATAACATACCCGTCTGGGCCCTCGGGAAGGGCTAGAACCGGAGCTGTAATCAATGTTTCCTTCAGCAACTGGAAGCTGCGTTCACAAGCATCGGTCCACTGAAATTTTGCTGCCTTCTGAGTTAATTTTGTTAATAGTGCCGCAATAGAAGGAAAATTATCCACAAACCTCCTGTAATATCTGGCCAATCCTAGAAAACTGTGTACCTCAGTCGGTGTCGTGGGCCTAGGCCAATTCTGTACAGCCTCGATCTTCTGTGTATCAACCTGAATACCATCTGCTCCGACGATATGCCCCAAGAATGCCACTGAGGTTAACCAGAATTCACATTTAGAGAATTTAGCATATAATTTTTGTTGCCGAAGTGTGCCAAGTACGGTCCTCAGATGATCTGAATGTTCCTCTGCTGATCGTGAATAAACCAGAATATCATCAATAAACACAATCACGAACATGTCGAGGAACGGCCTGAATACCCGATTAATCAGATCCATAAACACTGTTGGGGCATTAGTTAGCCCAAAAGACATCACTCTAAACTCATAATGCCCGTACCGGGTCCTGAAAGCAGTCTTTGGAATATCTGCCTATAGTACTCGCACCTGATGGTAGCCCGAACGCAAATCTATCTTCGAAAAATATTTAGGACCCTGCAGCTGATCAAATAAATCATCAATGCGGGGAAGGGGATATTTATTCTTGATAGTCACCTTATTTAGCTGTCTGTAATCAATACACATCCGCAGCGACCCGTCTTTCTTTCTTACGAACATTACCGGCGCTCCCCAGGGCGACGTACTAGGTCTGATGAAGCCTTTTTCTACTAGATCTTTCAGCTGCTCTTTCAATTCTTTCAATTCTGCAGGTGCCATTCTGTAAGGAGGAATAGATATAGGCTGGGTATCTGGCAATACATCTATCGTAAAATCTATCTCCCGCTCAGGGGGAAGACCTGGAAGCTCGTCCGGAAACACATCTGGAAATTCATTAACAACCGGAACTGACCGGAGAGTAGGTGTTTCTGCTTTAGTATCATGCACTCGAACCAAATGATAGATATACCCTTTCTGGATCATCTTCTTAGCCTTGAGGTATGAAATAAACTTACCTCTCGGCGATGCCGTATTTCCTGCCCATTCTATAACTGGTTCCCCTGGAAACTGGAAGCGAACTACCTTTTTATGGCAGTCAACATTAGCATAACAGGAGGCTAACCAGTCCATACATATAATAACATCAAATTCCATCATATCTAATTCTACCAAATCGGCCTTAGTACAACAGCCGCATATAGTCACAGAACAATCTTTATATACCTGCCTCGCTATAATAAAATCCCCAACCGGCGTAGCTACCTCGAACGGTTCTATAGGTTCAGGTGTTATCCCAATTTTATTAGCAACGAGGGGAGAAATATATGATAAAGTAGACCCTGGATCAATCAATGCATATACGGCTCGAGAGAAAACCAATAATGTACCTATGACAACATTTGGCGACGCCTCCTGATCCTGTCGGCTAGCCAATGCATATATGCGGTTTGAAGGACCGCTAGAATCAGAAGCCCCACCACGGCCTCTACCGCAGCTCGCCGGTGCTGGCATACCTCACCCCGCAGGGCGCATAACTGAAGGAGTAGAAGACGAACCAGCAGCTGATCTCATCAGCTGAGCTGCACCACTAGAACCACCCGCCAACGGACAGTCTCTCATAATATGGCCCTGGCGGCCGCAAGCAAAACAGGCACCTGTAGCTCTATAGCACTCTCCTGGGTGTGACCGCCCGCAATAAGAACACCGGGGTAGGGGTGGCATGGACTGACTGGGACCTCTGCTCGTCTGAGAACCTGAGGCTCTGGAACTCTGGCCCGCTCCAGAATACCCTGCACTGCCAAATCGTCTACCCGTAGACTGTGTACCTCGGCCTGACGAAGGAGGATATCTACTAGACTGCTGCTGCTGAGGCTGCCCGCCTCGAGACTCTCCAGAATACCCAGCTGACCTAGCCCGCTTGGGCGGTCTCCTATCACGATCTCTGCCCGACTGATCCTCTCTGTGCCGGTCCTCCATCCCTTGCGCATAAGCCTGTAACCGGGCAATGTCCATACCAGTCTGCGATGCCATCGCCATACAGCTGTCAATCAAATAACGATCCAATCCTATCACATACCGGTGCATCCGATCAGGCATCTCAGCTACTATGGCAGGTGAATATCTAGCCAAAGAATCAAACTCCAAGCTGTACTCTCGGACACTCCTGCCTCTCTGCCGCAGCTGCAGAAATCTATCAACTCTCGCCCGCCGCAACTCTGGGGCAAAAAGTGGCTGAGAAAGGCGGCTACAAACTCATCCCATACGGTCGGTGGAGCATCCTCACCTCCGGACAGCTCCCATGACTCGTACCAATTGATCGCAGCATCTCGTAATCTGTGTGAATCTAACTCGACAGACTCGGTCTCAAAAGCCCTGACCAGTCTCAACGAGCGCTGCATCTGTCGGATGAAATCCTGGGGGTCCTCATCGGGCTTTGACCCGTAAAACTATGGGGGACCACAATTCAAGAAATCCCGAACCCTCAGACTGTCACGTCTGTCCATATCATCACCTCCTAGCCCGCGTCTGCGAGCCTGACCTGCTACTAGTGTCGTCAATAACTGTACGGCCTCTCTCATCGCCCTGTCCTCCGCCCCTGGCTGAGGAGATGGAGGCTCGGGCGCTAGAGTCTCTGGGGCTAATGGTGGAGTTGCTCCAGGCTCCTCTGATGATGACGGCATAGCGGAGCCCGCTGACTGCGACGCAGTATCAGACGTAGTCTGAGTACGAGTCCGAGTAGCTCTCTGTGCCTGACTGGTCTCTCCTGCCACTGCTTTGCCCTTCTGGGCAGCCGTCGCCTTCTTTGGAGGCATCACTGAAAAAAGAATATAACAGCCGGTCAGAAAAGAGTCATCCTAACAGCACGGCTCTATCGCAGGATCTAAGATTCGAAGAAAGGTAACACCCTAAATGTCCTGTAGCCTCCTGTTTATAGATGTGGTGCACAACACACCGATAAACAAGACTCTACTAGACACGGCTTGTAGACATTCCGAGGACAAACCGCTCTGATACCACTTCTGTCATGACCCAGCCCCATGGGCCGCGACTGGTGCCCTATTTGGACACCCAAACGGACTTACGTACCAGATCAACATATCAAAATTTCATTCGAATTGAACGTATGTTACTGTAAGCAAATACTGAAAATAATTATCATCTTAAGCGGTCGCCCGTACGTAAACATCATATCGAATCCAGTAGGCTGGCGGAATAGACATCGCCCAAATATGCACACACACACACACACACACACACACACACACACATATATATATATATATATATATATCAAATGGGCCGTTTTGGCCATAATAGTAAACAGGGCCGCATTAAGACGCAAATCATAATCACAAACGAACAAACATGACCCATGACCCACACATATGACTACAGGCCTCTACAAAACATAACAGAACATATGACGGGACAGGGCCCCGCCGTACCCAAATAGTCAAATATATACAAAATATATATATATATCAGAAGATATGTACCAAAAATATGAGCTCCGAATCAAAAGGAGTGGTCCAAGTGGCAGAATATGTATCCTATACTGGAGGATCACCAAAACGAAAGTCCGTACCTGCGGGCATGAAACGCAGCCCCCGAGGAAAGGGGGTCAGTATGAAATATGTACTGAGTATGCAAAGCATGAAATACAGAAATCCGAATCATAACCGAAGTGAGGAGTACAGAACATGGGTACAGAATGGGTATATCAAAATCTGTACAGAAAGTATATGTATATATATATCATGCCAATAAAAATCATGCATAAGGCTCAGGAACGTGGTCGCCACTCCGACGCTGGCGCCACAACACATCATACTCCAGAAAGTTTCAAATCTCCGTACAATCTCCGAACATACCATATCGTCAGAACATATCATATCATCAGAACACATCATATCATCCGAACATATCGTATGCCATATCACATCATAACGCTGTATATAAGCGGTACCCGGCCCTATGGCGAGGTCTTGGGAACCGTAACACATCATATTGCCGAATATCACATAGTGCGCACGATCACAAAACCGGCCCGGGATCCGGCGAACGATATCATAGCAATAGGCACGAGCGGAGTAGTGTGGAAACCATATGCATATACATTTTAAATAATTTCCAAGGCTCGACGGATAATTGCATATACATAATGATATTTGAAGGCTTAAGGTAGGCATCGAGTCCATCGAAATTAGTATACAAAAGTTACGAACTTTCAAATTACAAACTCTCGAAAAATATATCATAAGTCATTTTCAAAAAAGTTTAATATCATTTATTTTTAAGAAGCTTTCAAACAGCCTTATAGAGTACTTCAAGTGGAGCCTTAAAATCATATACACATATCCAAAATATACATATCCAAACTTAGGCCATATCAAATATTTTTCGAACCATATCCGGAAACGTATCGACTAATACTTCAAACATCATAAGTATGTGACAAGTCATATGGAATAGTTCATGGAAATCAAAGACATAGGCCATCCTAGTGGCTCTAAGAGTAGACTATTTCTTTGGAGCATACACATATGTCATTCATTTATTTCATAAGGGTCATGCCAAAAAGGAAGAACGCTAAGCCTTACATACCTCGATCGCTCACTACCAAATCTCGATCACTTACCAAACAAATCCCGACTCAAGTCTCGGGCTCTCCAATATCTACAATAATATTATCAATTTCCTAAAATTAGCTACTAGTACTTAGAATTTTTAATTCTAATTAGTATTTGTCTACCGAAATTTCGGCAGCACCTCCCCTGTAAATTCAACATCCCCAAGAATTAAACTCGGCCAAATTCATCAACAACCATACCAACAATACCAACAACCAAACCAATAACATCCAAAACCATTTAAAATGCATTTCAACACTAGTAACCTTCCTTTCAACATAATTCATCGACATTCAATTCAACTACGAATTTTTCAAGCCAATATCGACACATACACATTCATTGCCAATTCAAGATCATTCAAAAGCATTTCCAACACATTTCATACCATTTTACAAAGTATACAAAATTCCACCATGACTAGAATTCATCCGAAGTCTCCAACCTTTGACACAACATTCACAACACATTTTTCATCTTCCCATTTCATCAACAACAACCACAATTTACACCTTAACACCTCCATTTCCATAATTACATAAATTTACAATAAAATCACAAAATTTCCAATAACAACTTAACAACAATTTTCATGCCAACTTAAACTAGAATTCTTCCATTTGCATAAAAAGGCCATTACAACACAATTAACATAATAAATAAATTTTTAATCATTTCTCTCCATCCACCCATTTTCGGCCACACACACACATACCCATAACACAAGATTTTTATACTCTACATTCATTCCCACATACTACAACATATATATAAAATTCTTCCAAGCTAAAAAGAGTAGAATCTTACCTTTTCCAAATTCCCCTCTTTGAAAAAAAAGTACTCTTTTGCTTCCAAAGTTGTATTACATTGAAGAGGGTTTCCAACTTAATAGGAATTCAAGAAGAAAGAGATTTTTAGATCAAAGTTGAAGGACTTGATTTTTTTTTTTCTAGCTTTGGCCGAATGGCCTCTTGCTCACTCTCTCTCTCTCTCTTTTTTTTTTGTTGCTTTCTTGAAACTTCTAACTAAAATGATGAAGGGCCCTTTATTTATTTGCTACATGGATGACTTAATTATGGGCTTGGGCTATTTAATGCCCATGGTCGGCCACCACTATACTCTTGGGCCTCATTCTCTCTTATTTGTTTTTCTAACCCAATTAATTATGGGCCCTATTTTGTAATTCCCGAAACTAATTTTTAAAATTCCCAATTTTTCCCTCAGCCTTCTTCCATATTTCCACATCAATATTTCATCCACATCACACTTGTATTAAATAAGATAAAAACATAGCCTTATTTCTTACAAGTCAACATTATTTCGAATTTCCTGAATATGCAAAAATACGGGATATAACAGTTTCTAGAGAGTTCTTGAAGTGTTGGATGAAAAATGAAATTAAATAATGACTTGGTCCCTTTTTAATAGCGTGAAATCTGATCTGTCGGGAAAATTATACAGACACTTATACGGTCCGTATAAACTTATACGGTTCGTATAAGTGACCGTGAAATCTCCCCCTTAACCACTCGATTCCTTTCTCATTATACGGCACATTATACGGGCCGTATAATTTTATACAGTCCGTATAAATGACCATAAAATCACCTCTTCAACATCTTGCCTCTGTGACCATTATACGGCACATTATACGGACCGTATAACTTTATACGGTTCGTATAAGTGAGCGTATAATCTCACCAATGAGGGAATTCACTGTGACAATTCTGCGGACCATTATACGGACCGTATAACATTATACGGACCGTATAATCGACCGTACAACTCATCTTTTCACTGATCGTGTTCTCGTCACTTGGTGTGATCTCCAATCCTTATGGAACCTTCTTGCCACTTGTTTATCACCTCATTAACAATCTAAGGGACGTTATAATTCTTCTCCAAGATGCTATTTAACCATCATTAACTTGTTACTCATAAATCCTTACCGATACACATCGCATGCCTTGCCCTCTCTTGGAAAACTTTCTCCTCTTTCCACGAATGTGTTTGAAATCTTAATTAGGGTCATAAAATGTCATTCCTCACTCATTGAAATACCGTATATTCTGTCCTCTTCGATAGTCTATTCACTGTGCATCAACGGAAAATTGTTCTGAGGTGTAACAATATGGGAAGGTGTGGAGTGTTAGGGAACCTTCAAGAGCTCTCAAGAAGTCTTTATAAATGTAGGGAAATAAGTGTGGAAAGTTGGAAATGAATGTCACACCCTAATCTCCCTAGGGTGTGATGGGCACCCGACCCTTATTTAGGGCCGAGGGAACCCTCAGACCCTTAGTGCACATGTAATCTTCTTAGATGTTTAAATCAAATAAAGATGAAATACATAGTACGGCTTTTAGAAATATTCTTTTTCATCGTTATTCTCAAATCAAACAAAATCTGTAATCATGTAGAATTTATCACATAACACAGAGTGACATATCGGCTGATGGAGCCTCTTACAAAACTGACATTCTATACCCACGACTCTGTCTGCAAAGTCTCTAACGACTCTGTCTGCAAAGTCTCTAACTCCAATCAGAAATCATAACACGTGTACTCTGACTCGGCAGCACTCCAGGAGCAAAGGGAGCTTGCCAACGCCGCTGGAATATCTTCTATAATGGCTTCTACTCATCTGGGTGTACCTGCGCGGCATGAAACGCAGCCCCCGAAGAAAAGAGGGTCAGTACGGAATATGTACTGAGCATGTAAGGCATGGAATACAGAAAACAGAACCATAATCGGAACAACGGTACAAAAAGTAAGTACATTAAACAGAATACCAAGGTGCTTATTTTCCGAACGTAAATCATACTTACCGATGTTATATGTCAGAAAAAGTACCGAAAATGAGTAAAACATCCAGAGTACCAAAATACTTACTTTCCAAACACAGATCATACGTGCCGACATCATATGTCACCATATACCTATACATATAATCGATCCATACGTAATATGATAGTGCCGAGGAATGTACGGCCCGATCCATACATAACATATTAGTGCCAAGGAACGTACGGCCCGATCCATATATATATATATATAACATACTAATGTCGAGGAATGTTCGGCCCGATCCATCTATATAACATATTAGTGCCGAGGAACGTTCGGCCCGATCCATAAATATATATTATACTGCTGCGGAACGTGCAGCCCGATCCATATATATATTATACTGCTACGGAAGCAGCCCGATCCATACATATATTATACTGCTGCGGAACGTGTAGCCCGATCCATACATATATTATACTGCTGCGAAACGTGCAACCCGATCCATATATATATTATACTGCTGCGGAACGTTCAGCCCGATCCATACATATATTATACTGTTGCGGAACGTGCAGCTCGATCCATATATATATTATTGTGCTGCGGAACGTGCTGCCCGATCCATATATATATTATACTGCTGCGGAACGTGCAGCCCGATCCATATATATATATTATATACATATATCCATAGTAATACTTCCTTTGAAAAAAAAACATTTCTTGTTCATATATATATACAGAAAATAGAACATATCATGTTGCCGAGGCGTCGGCTCCGATCCCTTTAAGCCCATATAATATTGCCGAGGCGTCGGCTCCGATACATATATGACATAACATGTTAGTGGCGAGTATAACATAGTGCACACAATGATATAACCGGCCCGAGGCTCGGCGAACGATATAATAGTTGCACGCACGAGCGGAGTAGTGAGAACCATGTGTATATAAATCAATTCTAAGACTCGATGGACAAGTACACTCACCGACCCCTGAAGGCTCAGAAACAAGTTTCGGGTCAATCCGACTTAGTATAAGAAAGTTATGAGCGTTTGAAGTACAGAACCTTCTACAAGCGTTTCAGAAGCCATTTTTGGAAAGCCAAGCCATAATCATGTTAGGTACCCTTCGAATATTGTTAAGGATCACATCCAACAGAGCCTTTGGAACCATATGTACATATCAAAATGTATCAAAGACTCGATGGAATAACCAAACGTGCTATCATTTGAAAACCAAAACATTAATCACATCAATTATCTCTCGAATGCCATTCGGAAACATATCAAACTGAACTTCGGACATCATAAGTACGCATCAAAACCATATGGGATAGCTTATGGAAATCAAGAACGTTAGCCATCCTAGTGGCTCTAAGAATGGGAGTTCCTTTGGAATCATATACATATCGTCTGTTCGTTTCACAAAGGCCATGCCAAAAGAAAGAAACGGTAAGCTTTACATACCTGTCCCACGTTCAATTAGCTGCGCTTATTCGTCCAAACTTTCTAGTCTACATTCAAGAGAATTGACATAATCATTAGACTCATCGGCATACACTTGTCTTAGTCCTTCAAATGAATTCATTTATATTCTGTCGAAATTTCGGCAGCATTTCCCCTGTAAATACACCATCCCCGAGAATCCAACTCGGCCAAATCAACAATCAACAATCCGAGAATTCAACTCGGCCAAATTTATCAACAACCATACCAACAATTATTTCAACAATACCAACAATCAATTTGAAACATATTCTAACATTGGTAACCCGCTTTAACATGATTCAACGGTATTCCGTTTACATTCACTTTAATTACATACAATCAAACCAACGCCAATGCTCGCATATTCCAACACTAATCCAAAATCATTTAAACAAGATTCAAGAACTTTTCAAACAATCCGTACAACATTCAAACAATCCAACCAAAACTCCATTCCACCCGAAACCTTCCAAATGCAACAAAAGCAACAACAATACATTTTCTTCTTTCAAATTCATGGACTATACCAACAATTCACATGCTAGCAACATTATTTTTCATAAATACAAGAAGTGGTATTATGGTCATATTAGCTTCTAAAACAACTCTCCAACACTTACAACTTCAACTAGAATCATCAAACTTTCATTATCAATATGGAATCCACAACAACAACAACCAAAACACTAAATAAAATAATTGAGTCATTGTTCCTACACACCACACGTATACACGGCCACAACCTAGCTTCCATATTTTCATGAATTTCACCCATTTCTACATGCTACAACATACACAACCATCCATAACATATAAAAGAAGATTGATTCTTACCTTTTTCCCTTGATTTCCCTCTTGTCTAGAACTATGGACTTGCAACAAAGAGAGGTTTTCTTGCTCCAACAATTATACCACGTTAAAGAGGACCTTTGAATTAGTAGGAATACTAATTTTTATTTTTTTTTATTTTCTCTTGGCCGAATGGCCTTGTTTTTTGCTCTCAAGTTTTTTTTTTCTTGAATGTTCTTGAATGGAAGATGACAAATGGTGATGGATTATCCCTTTTATTTACTTGGGTCAAGTTCCCAAGTGGGCCTTGGCCGGCCACACTTGGGCTCTTTTTTTTTTTTTTTTTGGTTTTTCAAGCCCATTCATTTCAAGACCAATCTACCCTCTCTTTTTTTTGTTGCATGAAAAATTATTTTCCAATTTCCAAATTTGCCCTTAGCCTTTCTTAATATTTCCACATCAAAATTTTCGTAAACAACTTATATATTAAACAAGATAAAAATTATAGCCTTGTCCTTAACTTGTCGCAATTATTTTGAAATATCCGAATGTGCAAAATAAGGGATATAACAATGAAAATGAGGTCCTTGGGGATTTAAAAAGTTGGAAAAAATCGCTCCCCGACTTAATTGGCGGTGAGTATGCGACCTAGCACACTAAGTGTGAGGCCGCACACTCTCTCCTCCACTTAGGGGTGGTGTTGGCCAGTGATTACTCCCAAAATGGGGAGTTGTCAGTCAGTAGATGGCTCAGCACACTTAATGTGTGACCACACACTACCCCAATTTCTCCGATTTCATGAAATTGCATTCTTTTCGATTCGTTTGACCTCCAATCCTTATGGATATGAAACTTCATTAACCATCCAAGGGGTCTTATAGATCCCCCCAAAAAATCATCGAAGGAAAGCATTACATACCTGAGGATAGTGGTGCCTCTGTCTAAATCTCTTTTGGGGTTGGAAATAAATATGGATACCAGAACTTCATATCTTCCTCAGCTTCCCAAGTCATTTCTTCCTTATTATTGTTTCTCCATAAAACTTTAATTGAAGCTACGTCTTTGGTTCTGAGTCTCCGAACTTGTCGATCTAGAATGGTAATGGGAATTTCATCGTAGGATAGTTGCTTGGTGACCTGGACATCATCTACAGGTACAATTTTGAAAGGATATCCAATGCACTTACGAAGCATTGACACATGGAAAACTGGGTGGACTGATTCCAAGTCCGAAGGCAAATCTAACTCATAAGCCACCTGGCCTATCTTACGTACAATCTGTTAAGGCCCAATATACCGAGGGCTAAGCTTGCCCTTTTTGCCAAATCTCATAACGTCTTTCATCGGCGACACCTTCAAGAATACCTAATCATTCACTTGAAACTCTAAGTCTCGTCGATGATTAGTCTAAGATTTCTGATAACTCTGAGCTGCTAATAATTGGTCCTGAATAAGCTTGGCCTTTTCTATGGCCTGTTGGATCAAGTCTGGCACTATTAGTTCAGTTTCTCTCACTTCGAATCACCCAATTGGTGATCTGCACTTGCGCCCATATAAAGTCTCATACGGGGCCATCTGGATACTAGAATGATAACTATTGTTATAAGAAAACTCAATAAGTGGTAAGTGATTGTCACGACCCAACCGGAGGGCCATGACGGGCACCCGATGCTAACCTACCCGGGCACCTCTTATCGTACATTTATATAGACATCTAGGTGAGCCACATGGCCTACTCATAATTTCTATACATCAATAATACTAATCTCATTGGGCAACGACACATTTATATCATCATCAATAGCCATGCCCATATCCATATACACAAGCCGACGAGGTTAACAAAATAGCATACAAAATATGAGCTAACAAGGCTAAAGGACATCTAGCTATATACAACTGTCTACGAGCCTCTAAAGAGAGTATGTAACATTATATAGATGAGACAGGACCCCACCATGCCCATATATATGTACACAAAAGAATAATACCAACAACTGCAGCTCCAGATGAAATGGAGCTCCTCTATGCAGTCACTGAACAAGTAATCTATGGATCAAGTCTGTCTCCCTGTCTACCTGCGGGCATGACGCAACATCCATAAACAAAAGGATATCATTAGGAATAATATACCGAGCATGTAAAGGATAATCAATAACATAATGGAGGCATAAGAAATAACATAAGACAGAAAAGTCATGAAATGAAGAGCCATGTATACCTCTAGCAACGTTCACCATATTCACTTACCCTCTTTCTAATGGGAAACTTCCATTTCATAGATTTATACATTTTGAAGTATCATACCAGACCATAGAGGTTCGCTTGCTTACATACCCGACTATGATAAGGTTCGGTGTTATACATACCTGGCCCGACCAAGACTCAGTGTCATCCATACCTAACTGTAGTGGTATGCACGCGCTAGGTATCATACCCGGCCATATAAGCTCGGTGTTACATAATAGCCATATATACTTATACCCGTATACATAAGAGTCCATAAGTATCATCATCATTGTTTTCGTTACGTCTTTCCTTAGAGGATCAACTATCATATAAAGGAGGTAATAGCATCATAAAAATATCGAGAACCATGAGCTTTAGTAATTCTATGGATGGAGTCATTTGGAAGACATTTTGGAACCCATGATAAGGTATATAGCAAAGGAATCATGCCTTAATGAAAGAAGGGTTAGCCTTACATACCTCGTCGTCTTCTTAACTACTTAATGTTCACCGTCCAAGCTTGAGAAATCTACATTTAGATGGATTCATACCATGATTAAGCCTTAATGATACTCTTAAACCCAAACTAGAATAATTCATGAGCTAAGGAAAATTGCGCATCATCTTCTCTATTGCATCGACTTCCACCATTTTACAAAACAACCCCCAAACATCCATAATAACATCCACAATATCATAATTAAGTAATCACATTCTATTAAGTCTTCAATATTCATTCTCATATTCAACTCATACTAGCAACTTCATACCAACTTTTGCACATTTTCATACAACACTTCCTCATCATCATTATTATCTTCCTTAACGAGATTATATCCATATCATACTAAAATTCATGGCTCAAATTAGTTTACTGCTGATAAACATCATGAAATCCACATTTAGAACTCATCCTCTACATTTCTCCTTTCATCCAAGTTTTGTTACAACTAAGCATTCTCAACAACATGAAATAAGCATGAAAACTAATCTTTTTATCTCATAGGAACAAGATTTGGAGCAAGATATCAACTTGTGCAAAACCCTAGCTACAATACCCAAGTAAATCTTGAAATCTACCAACCCTAGGGATCCTTCTAACGCATGAACACATCAATTCTTGCTATTTGATCTTTGTAATCTCTTGAGTTTGAGTGTACTATTCTTAGAGAAGGGTTTTAGAACATTGAAGAGTTTGGAGAAAGTGGGAAATGATAAATAAGTAAGGGTCGTCCATGTATATAAAAAGAAAAATCTTACCCGACCCGATTATATGGCCAATTATACGAGCCGGATAATTTATACGGTCCGTATAATTGGACCGTATAATCTCACCAGGGATCACCCTTCTTTGGAAGTAATCTACAGACCATTATATGGGCCGTATAATTTATACAGTCCGTACAAATGGCCATACAACTGGAAATTCCCAAATTTCTTTCTTGTCGACTCATTTGACTTCCAATCCACGTGGAACTTTCTTGGCACTTATGTAACACTTCATTAACCATGCAATAGGCCCTATAGCAGCCCCTCAAAACATTACCAAATAAATATTAGCTCAACTATAGCAAAAACCTTTCCGAACACGTCTTACATTTCACTTCGTTCAACAAACTAAATTTCACCTATTCATATAACTTCAAAATCTTATAGTACGCACTTTAAGCTGCCTAATTATCTCCTTAATCTCGTAAGGACTTCATGTTCATCTTAAGCTCACATTAGTCTACTCTCAAAACAACAAATCCTGAATTTCCGAGATGTAACATTCTTCCCCCCTTAGGAACATTCGTCCTCGAATGTTAGGTTCTGGGGGATTCTATAAAAATTTTGCCAAAGTTTCCCCTGTAATATGGCACTACCATCCTGTCACAGCAACCCAAAATACACTGCCTCACTGGGCTACAACAACAGCATCAATAACCATGGCCACACACGACCAGGAAATCACTACATACCTGAGGACAATGGCGTCTCTGTCTGAGTCTCCTCTGGAGGTGGAAATAAATGCGGGTACCTGAACTTCATGTCTTCTTCTGCTTCCCAAGTCATCTCCTCTCTATTATTATTCCTCCATAAAACTTTAACTGAAGCAACATCTTTGGTTCTAAGTCTCCGTACTTGCCTATCTAGAATGGAAATGGGAACTTCTTCGTAGGAAAATTGCTCAGTGACATGGACATCGTCTATCGGTACAACTCTAGAAGGATCTGCAATGCACTTACGAAGCATCGATACATGAAAAATTGGGTGAACTGACTCAAAATGAGGGGGTAGATCTAATTCATAAGCCACTTGTCCGACCTTGCGCACTATCTCATAAGGTCCAATGTACCGGGGACTAAGCTTGCCCTTTTTGCCAAATCTCATGTCGCTGTTCATTGGCAATACCTTCAAGAATACCTAATCTTTCACCTGAAAGTCTAAGTCTCTAAGACGATTATCTGCATGGGATTTCTGATGACTCTGAACTGTTAATAACCAATCCTGTCTAAGCTTGAATTTCTCTATAGCTTACTGGACCAAGTCTGGCCCTATCAATTTAGTCTCTCTTATTTCGAACCACCCAATTGGAGATCTATATTTGCGCCCATATAAAGCCTTATATGGGGCCATTTGGACGCTGGAATGATAACTCTTGTTATAAGAAAATTCAACAAGTGGTAAGAGCATCCCAACTACCTCTAAAATCCAATATACATGCCCGTAGCATATCCTCAAGGGTCTGAATGGTGCGCTCAGCTTGCCCATCAGTCTGTGGGTGAAATGTTGTGCTAAGACTCACCTGAGTCCCCAAACCTTCTTGGAAAGTTTTCCAGAAATTGGCTGTAAATTGAGTCCCTCTATCGGAGATAATAGATACTGGAACACCATGACGTCGCACGATCTCTTTAACATAAAGCTTTGCATAATCTTCTGCTATATATGTAATTCTGACCGGTAAGAAATGAGCTGACTTTGTGAGTCTATCCACAATCACCTATATAGAATCATACTTACATCGAGAACGGGGTACGCCTGCAATGAAATCCATGTTAATTACTTTCCATTTCCAAGTCAGAATTTCCATAGCTTGCAACAATCCACTGGGCTTTTGGTGTTCAATATTCAATTGATGATAATTAGGACATTAGGCCACGAATTCCGCTATATCTTTCTTTATCCCATTCCACCAATATATAGATTTAAGATCATGATACGTTTTCGTTGCTCCGGGGTGAACGGAATAACCGGAACAATGGGCTTCTTTCAAAATCTGTTGACGTAACCCTGCAATATCGGAAACACACAACCTGCCTCGACATCGGAGAACTCCATCTCCCGAAATATCGATGGATGACTTCTTCTTCTGAGGGAGTGTATTTCTGTAATGAACTAGCAGGTGCTCCTCGTATTGACGCTCTTTCACTTCAACTACTAGCAACGAGACCGCTGAATTCTGAATGGTATTTCCCTCATTGCTTGAGTCCACTACCCGAACTCCTAGGCTAGCTAACTACTAGAGCTCACGAGCTAACTTTCTTTTCTCTAGCTGCACATCGCATAACCTTCCCATGAATCTACGGCTAAGAGCATCAGCCACAACATTTACTTTCTCGGGATGATATAGAATGTTAGCATCATAATCTTTCAACAACTCCAACATCCTCTTTGCCACAAATTCAATTCCTTCTACTTGAAAATGTACTGGAGGATCTTGTGGCCCGTATAAATATAGACATGCAAATAATGTCTCCGCATCTTCAATGCATGAATCACCGCAACTAATTCAAGATCATAGGTTGAGTAATTTTTCTCATGTTTCCGCAACTTCCTTGAGGCACAAGCGATCACCTTACCATATTGCATCAATACACACCCTAATCCAACGCTCGAAGCATCAAAATAGAAAACATAACCTCTGGTCCTTCTGGAAGAGTCAGTACTGGGGCCGAAGTTAATATGTTCTTTAACTCTTGAAAGCTACGTTCACAAGCATCTGTCCATTGAATTTAGTTGATTTCTGGGTTAACTTCGTGAGTGGTGCAGAAATACAAGAAAAGCCTTCTACAAACCTTCTGTAGTAACCTGCTAGGCCCAGAAAACTATGAACCTCCGTAGGTGTTGTAGGCCTTAGCCAAGTCATCACAACCTCAAACTTTTGGGTATCTACCCGAATGTCGTCGGCTAAAATTATATGCCCCAGAAAGGTCACTGAGTTCAACCAAAACTCACACTTTGAAAATTTTGCAAATAGCTCTCGAGTTTGGATAATCTTAAGGACCGTACGTAAATGATCCGCATGTTCTGCCTCGAACCGAGAATATACCAGGATATCATCAATGAACACAATTACAAATAAATCTAGGAAAGGCCTGAACACATTATTCATCAAATCCATGAATACTTCCATTGCATTAGTCAGCCCGAACGACATTACCCAGAACTCAAAATGGCCATATCTGGTTCTGAAGGCTATCTTAGGAATATCTTCCCCCCTAACTCTCACCTGATGATACCCGGATCTCAAGACTATCTTTGAAAACCATTTGGAGCCTTGTAATTGGTCAAATAAGTCATCAATCCTTGGAAGCGGATATTTGTTCTTGATTTTCACCTTATTCAGTTGTCGATAGTCAATGCACATTCGCAAAGAGCCATTTTTCTTCCTCACAAACAACACGGGTGCTCCCCAGGGGGGAGAACTAGGTCTAATAAAACCTTTTTCAAGCAAGTCCTTCAATTACTCCTTCAACTCCTTCAACTCTGTGGGAGCCATCGTATAAGGAGGAATGGATATGGGTTTAGTATCTGGTAGTACATCAATAGCAAAATCAATCTTCCGCTTATGAGGGAGGCCTAGAAGCTCGTCCGGGAATACATCCGGAAACTCATTCACCACGAGGATAGACTGAAGAGTTGGCGATTCAGCTTCTACATCTTGAACCCGAACTAGATGGTAAATACACCCTTTAGCAATCATTTTCCTTGCCTTGAGATAGGAAATAAACCTACCTCTCCGAGACGTTGTATTCCCCTTCCATTCCAAAACTGGTTCTCCCGGAAACTAGAAGCGAACCATTTTCATTCAACAATCAACATTGGCGTATCAAGAAGACAACCAATCCATGCCACTGATAACATCAAAGTCAACCATTTTTCAAAGTCAACCATTTTTAACTCATGTAAATCGGCCATAGTATGATGGTCACAAATCACAACTACACAGTTTCTATATACGCGACTAGCTATTACCGATTTACCAACGTGTGTCGATACCTCGAAAGGTTGATTGACTCCGGTTTGACCCCAAATCGACCCGCAATATATGAGGTAACATATTATAGTGTGGAGCCCGGATCTATCAATGCATATACATCAAGAGAAACTGCCGATAATATATATGTAACAATATCAGGGGAGGACTCAAGATCCTGTCGCCCAGCAAATGCATAAATGCGGTGTTGAGGACCACTAGAACTGGGAGCTCTTCCTCTACCTCTACCATGGCTAACCCCCAGCCAATGCATAAATGCGGTGCGGAGGACCACTAGAACTGGGAGCTCTTCCTCTGCCTCTACCATGGCTGACTAACGCCTGTGAACCTTGCCCTAGAGGGCGTATAGATGATGAAGACCCGGCTGCTGACCCTGAAGGCTGGACTCTACCCCTTCCACCAATCGTGGGGCAGTCACGCATGATATGGCCTGGCCGACCACATGTATAGTAAACCTCTGAGCCTAATCAACACTGGCCTTAGTGTAACTTCCCACACCGAGAACATCGTGGCACAGGTCGCCTTTCCTGACCCAAATCGCCTCTGAAATAAGAACCTGAAGCCCTAAAACTCTGACTCGGCCCGGAGTGATTAGATCTATCAAATCTCTGGCTTGTAAACCGTGGCGGCGTACTATTCATAGAATGGCCTGAATGCCTCAAAAAATGCTATCTTTGCCCTCCACTGAGCTCACTAGGCAGGCCCGAAGATCTAGCCTTCTTGCTATACCCCTTGTCATGCTCACACTCACCTTTTCTGCTGTTGTTGGCTTTCCTCCATATTTTGAGCATGGGCTTGAATGCGTGAAATATCCATATTGTCCTAAAGGGATGCAGTTAAGCACTTATCCATTAAGTGTGGCCCTAAGACACTCACAAATCGGTGCACTCGATCACCCATATCCACTACCATGGCCGGAGCATACCTAGCCAAAGAATTTAAGTGGAGACTATACTCTAAGGCACTCATACTTCCTTGGCGAAGATTCAAGAACTTATCGGCTCTAGCCCGCCGAACCTCTGGAGGCAAGTAATGTCAGAGGAAGGCATCAAAAAATTCTTGCCATACCGGGGGAGGTGCATTAACTCCCTTTGAAGCCATCCAAACCATATACCAATGAACCGTGACACCTCACAATCTATAGGATGCTAACTCTACCGATTCAATGTCTGAAGCATGCATTATACGAAGTGTCCTCAACATCCCACCAATAAAGTTTTGAGGGTCCTCATCCGGCTTTGACCCGAAGAATTCCGGTGGGTTTAAGAAAATAAAATCACGGGCTCATGCACTAACAGCCCTATCACCCTGACCTGTACCTTGCCGCTGGGTCTGAGCGGCAACCAACTTAGTGAGTAAATGAATGGCCTCTTTCACATCTTGGCACAAAGCATCTGGTGGAGGAGCTGGGGCTGAAACTCCCCCATGCTCCTCTGAAGCCGATAATGAGTGGGAGGATCTAGACGGAACCTCATTCTGGGATTCATCCCCCTCTATAACTAGTGGTGGTATTCTTTCAGCCCGCTTTTCCATCACTGTCTCGTACATTTGGGCTGTCGTAGCTTTCCTCTTTACAGGCATTTCGGAAATACATAATACACAGTTAAGGAAAGAGAAATCCTTATATTATGGCTCTATCGCACGATCTTATGAAGAAATAAGGTCATTCATTCCTAAAATGCCCGCAGCCTCCTATTTGTAAGTGTGGCACGCAACACACCCATAAACAAGACTCTACTGTACACGGCTCGTAGACATACCCTAGGACAGAACTGCTCTGATACCATTTTTATCACGACCCAACCAGAGGGCCATGACGGGTACCCGATGCTAACCCACCCAGGCGCCTCTTATCGTACATTCATATACACATCTAGGTAAGCCACATGGCCTACTCATAATTTCTATGCATCAATAATATTAATCTCATTAGGCAATCGACACATTTATATCATCATCAACAGCCAGGCCTATATCCATATACACAAGCCGAAGAGGCTAACAAAATAGCATACAAAATATGAGTCGATAAGGAACAACTGTCTATGAGCCTCTAAAGAGAGTATGTAATATCATATAGACGGGACAGGACCCCGCCATGCCCATATGTATATACACAAAATAATAATACCAATAGCTACAGCTCTGGATGAAATGGAGCTCCTCTATGCAGTCCTTGAACAAGTAATCTATGGATCAAGTCTATCTCCCTATCCACCTGCGGGCATGACGCAGCGTCCACAAACAAAAGGACGTCAGTACGAATAATGTACTGAGTATGTCAAGCATAATCAATAACGTAATGGAGGCATAAGAAATAACATAATATAGAAAAGTCATGAAATGAAGAACCATGTATACCTCTAGCGACGTTCATCATATTCACTTACCCTCTTTCTAATGGGAAACTTCCATTTCATACATTTATATATTTAGAAGTATCATACCTGACCATAGAGGTTCAGTGGCTTACATACCCGACCATGATAAGGTTCGGTGTTATACATACCTGGCCCGACCAAGGCTCAGTGTCATCCTTACCCAACTGCAGCGGTGTGCGCGCGATAGGTACCATACCCGGCTATATAAGCTCGTGTTCCATAATAGCCATATATACTTATACCCGTTCACATAAGAGTCCATAAGTATCATAAACATTATCATCATCATCGTTTTCATTACGCCTTTCCTTAGAGGATCAACTATCATATTAAGGAGGTAATAGCATCGTAAAATTATCGAGAATCATGAGCTTTAGTAATTCTAGGGGTGGAGTCATTTGGAAGACATTTTGCAACCCATGAGAAGGTATATAGCAAGGGAATCATGCCTTAATGAAATAAAGGTTAGCCTTACATACCTCGTCGTCTTCTTAACTACTTAACGTTCACCGTCGAAGCTTGATAAATCCACATTTAGAAGGATTCATACCATGGTTTACTCTTAAACCCAAACTAGAATAATTCATGAGCTAACCAAAATTGGGCAGCATCTCCCCTATTTCATCGACTTCCACTATATTACAAAACAACTCCCAAACATCCAGAATAACATCCACAATATCATAATTAAGTAATCACATTACATCAAGTCTTCAATATTCATTCTCATATTCAACTCATACTAGCAACTTCATACCAACTTTTGCACATTTTCATACAACACTTCCTCATCATCATTATTATCTTCCTTAACGAGATTATATCCATATCATACTAAATATTATGGCTAAAATTAGTTTACTACTCATAAACATCATGAAATCCACATTTAGAACTCATCCTCTACATTTCTCCTTTCATCCAAGTTTTGTTACAACCAAGCATTCTCAATAACATGAAATAGCATGAAAACTAACGTTTTTTTTTTCTCATAGGAACAAGCTTTGGAGAAAGATATGAACTTGTGCAAAACCCTAGCTATAATACCCAAGTAAATCTTGAAATCTACCAACCCTAGGGAGCCTTCTAACACATGAACACTTCAATTCTTGCTATTTGATCTTTGTAATCTCTTGGGTTTGAGTGTAATATGCTTAGAGAAGGGTTTTAGAGCTTTGAAGAGTTTAGAGAAAGTTGGAAATGAAAAATAAAGTAAGGGTCGTCCATGTATATAAAGAGAAAAATCTGACCCGACCCGATTATACGGCCAATTATACGGGCCGTATAAATTATACGGTCCGTATAATTGGACCGTATCATCTCACCAGGGTTCACCCTTCTCTGGAAGTAATCTACGGACCATTATATGGGCCGTATAAGTTATACGATTCATACAAATGGCCGTACAACTGGAAATTCTCGAATTTCATTCTGGTCGACTCATTTGACTTCCAATCCTCATGGGACCTTCTTTTCACTTATATAACACTTCATTAACTATGAAATAGGCCCTATAGCAGCCCCTAAATACATTACCAAATAAATATTAGCTCAACTATAGCGAAACTGTCACACCTTAATCGACCTAAGGTGTGATGGGCACCCGACCCTTACTTAGAGCCGAGCGAACCCTCTGACTTTTAATACATACATAATCCTTTGGACTTTTTAAATCAAATGAAGATGAAATGCATAGTAAAATTTTCAGAAATATTCTTTTTCGTTACTTTCAAATCAAACAAATTCTGTGATCATATAGAACTTATATCATAACACAAATGACACATAGGCTGATGGAGCCGCTTACTGAACTGACAACAAATACCCACAACTCTGTCTGCAAAGTCTCTAACTTCGAACAAAACATCATAGCACATATACTCTGACTCGGCAGCACTCGAGGAACAAGTTGAGTCTACCAACTCCGCTGGAACATCTTCTATACTAGCTTCAAATCATCTGGGTGTACCTACGCGGCATGAAACGCAGACCCCGACGAAGAGGGGGGGTCAGTACGGAATATGTATTGAGTATGTAAGGCATAAAATACAAAAAACCGAACCACAATCGAAACAGACAGTACAAACAATAAGTACGTTATCTAGAATACCAAAACACTTATTTTTCAAACACAAATCGTGTATGCCGACGTCATATGTCAGAAAAGGTGCAGATCCCAAATACCCGAATGTTTGGCTACCAGACACAGATCATATATGCCGAAGTCTGATGTCAGAAGGAGTACAGAAGGCACAGAATTGCCAGAAGGCTTACTTTCCAAACACAGATCATGCATGTCAGAATCGTATATCGTATATACGTATGACAGATCCCGGCCTTTTAGTGAGGGACGCGATGAACAGAATCATATAATAGATCCCGGCCCTTAAGTGAGGGACGCGGTGGACAGAATTATCATATGCCAGATCATATATCATATATGCGTGTAACAGAACCCGACCCTCTAGGGGACGCGGTGGACAGAGTCATCATATGCCAAAATCATGTATCATATATGCATGTAACGTGTCCCGGCCCTCCGGTGAGGGACTCGGTGGATAGAATCATGCATGCAATATTATGTATCATATATACATATAACGTGTCCCGGCCCTCTAGTGCGGGTCTCGGTGAATAGAGCTATCATATGCCATCCTGGCCTCCATCCCCGTATCATCACATCATCATGTACATATTCATATAACGTGTCCCGGCCCGCCTATGAGGGACTTGGTGAACAATGCAGTGGAGTGTGCACGAGAACATGTCCTGGCCCGGGAATCAGTGAAAGATGCAGAGGGATGCGCACGATAATGTGTCCTAGCCCGGGACTCAGTGAAAGATACATTGAGGCATGCACGAGCAGAGTCGTGAGAAACCATATGCATACAAATCAAGACTCGATGGATATGTGCACTTACTGATATCTGAAGGCTCAGAAACAAGTTTCGGGTCAATCCGACTTAGTATGCGAAAGTTATGAGCGTTTGAAGTACAGAACCTTCTATGAACGTTTCAGAAGCCATTTTTGCAAAATCAAAGCCATAATCATGTCAAGTACCTTTTGGATATCGTTATGGATCAAATCAAATGGAGCTTATGGGACCATGTATACATATCAAATTATATCAAAGACTCGATGGAATAATTGAACGAACTATCATTTGAGAATCAAGACATTTGTCATATCAAATATATTTCGAATGCCACTCGGAAACATTTCAAACATCTTAGGCACATCAAGAGCCATAGGGATCATAGTCACATATCAAACCGATCCGAGACCATATACCGAAGTTAGGGACATTGATACTTACGGAATTCTGTTAGGAACAGAAACTCTTTGAACGTTTCAGAAGCTTTCTTTGGAGAATCAAAATAATAGTCATATCAGGAGCTTTTCGAATCTCATTATGGATCAAATCAGATTGGTCTTTTAGAACCATACATACATATCAAAACATAGCAGACTGTTTTCAAAAGTCGAGCACATTAATTCTTACAGAACTCTTTTAAGGACATATCAAAAGTGCATACGAACCATAAACAAGCTCGGAATCACAGAATAGAGTAACCCCAATGTGCATATCAATATCATGCCTTACTTGGCTCTAGGACATGCCCAATGAAAGAAAGGGTAAGACTTACATACCTGTGCCACACCTTATTAGCTACGCTTATTTGCCCAAGCTCGCTAGTCTACATTCAAGAGGATTTATACAATCATTAGATTCGTCGTCATATACTTGTCTTAGTCCTTCAAATGAATTCATTTATAATCTGCCAAAATTTTGGCAGCATTTCCCCTGTAAATACACCATCCCCGAGAATCTAGCTCGGCCAATTTAACAACAACAAACCCGAGAATGCAACTCGGCCAAATTATCAACAACAATGCCAATGATCATACTATCAACTTCAATAATCAATTCAAAACGCATTACAACGCTAGTAACTCTTTTCTACGTAAGTCGACAACTTTCCATTTATATTCAATTCAACTACATACATTCAAACCAACATCGATACTCACAAGTTCAAGTACTTATTCAAGATCATTCAAACGAGATTCAATAACACTTCAAGCAATCCGTACAATATTCTAAACAACCCAACCAATATACCATGCCAACCGAAACCTTCGAAACTCCAATAGGACAACAACAACATATTTCTTTCTTCCAAATTCATCAACCACACCAACAATTTACACGTTAACAACATCATTCTCATAAATTCAAGAAAATATATTAGAATCACATTAGTTTCCACAACAAGCCACAAACAACTATAACCTCAACTTTGAATCATTAAACTTTTATTTGCATCATAGAATCCACAACACAACATCCCAAACATACTAAATAAAATTAGTTCTTCACACCTTCACAACACAACATGTACACGGCCACAACACAACCCACACGGCTCAACACCAACATGCAAGGTTTCATGAATTTCATCCATTTTCACACTCCACAACATACACAACCCATGCATTACATATGAAAATGAAGATTAGACCTTACCTTCTTCATTCAATTTCTTCACTCGGCTAGGGCGGTGTTTTGCAAGAACAAACGTTTTGCTTGCTCCAACGACCACTGCACGTTAAAGAGGACCTTCCATTTGGTAGAAAAGCTAGGAGAAAATTATTTTTCTTGATCAAAATCTAGGGGCCATATTCGGCTAGCCCCTTGGCCGAATGGTTCTCCTTCCTTTTCTTCAAGTTTCTTCAATGTTCTAAAGTTGAAAACGATGAATACTTGCCTTGCTTGGTCATCCACTATCTATATATACTTATCCTCCTACAAATACATGGTGTACACATGTACCACTCATAGTTTTAAACTAATCAAATTTGGCCAACCAAGGGGGGGGGGGGGGGGGAGGACCCCACATCTCACGGCCACTTAGGCCATTTCATGAAAAATAATCAACTTTCCATGATTCATTTTTAACCCCAAATTTTCCTTAATATCCCATACCAATAAAATCATAAAGCAACTTATGCCTTAGAACAAAATCGTGGTTAAAAGTCTCTTCCTCGTATCCCGAAGTAGTCTTGTCCTTAACTTATCATGGTTAGCTCGGATTATCCCAATGTACAAAATACGGGATATAACATTCGGGAGGGTCCCTCTTATAGTTGTCCTTTCTTCGTACTCATTCCTTATCTTTCACCCAATTTCCTTTATAATCGAACTCCTTAACCTGTCATTCTAAATATTCCCAAACTACCAATTATTAATTCTCTTATTATAATAGTCGTTCCTGTCCGAAATATCCTTTGAGTCTTATCATTTTCTCCCTTATCCTTTCTGCATTTAGCTTGTAGCCGTTTTCTTGCTCTTTTATTTCTCTTACAACATGTCGCTTAAGGTATCTTTCAACCCTTCCCTTTATGTCGGCCTCGCGGTACACTCATTGTCAATTCGTTTCTACTTCTTCCGTGTATCCTTTTGATGTGCCGACATGTTTCGAACTCTGGTCCTGAGCTAATAAATTTCCTTTTCCAGCGCTTGAAAATGCTGTGATTCTTTTCAAGCCTAACGTAATATGTTCTCTCCCCCCCCCCCCCCCCTTTTAGGGGCTCTTCATGTGCCAATAGTCCTTTTGTGAGATCTTTTCCAACTCTGTGCATAACATATCGAAACTTCTTACCATAAGCTTTCCTTTTCATTTCCTATCTACATTATCATATTTGTCAACATTCCCATACTTTTCCATCCACTATTAATCCTTTCACCTATTTTAGCTTACTTACTCGTAGTTCTTCTTAATTACGCGTTCGCGTTGCAGCTATGCGTCTATATTTTCGAACGTCTCGCTACTTCTGTTCATAGCATAGAATCCTTACGGCTTATACTCTCTCTATCCTTGCTCATCGTACTTTTAACTATACTTATGGTACTATGACCGAGCGGTCTTCCATGCACATTCTTTATATTTCATTCCATTTTCTTCTAGGATCAAATCTTTCAGACTTCACATTAATTCTCGCTCCATGCCTTTAATTTCCAAATCAACGGTGTTGACCCATTATCCTTATTCTTTTCTTGGTGCGTAATCGGATTTCTATCGTTAACTTGTCAAAGTATCCTTCTTACTCCTATGATTAAAGATTTCCAATTGTTTTATTCCCAAATGTTCTCCTCTTCCTTCGACTAATCTGTTAGTATACCTTTTCTACTTTCATTCTTAACCTCCCCTAGGTTTTTTCCTCCTCGAACACTTTTCTCCTTTTACCATTTGTGGCATCGACTCTGAAGTTCATGAAATATTACTTTATACGCGCAATTCCGCTTCACTCTTAAGTCATCTTTTCAAAAGGCACTTCCATATCTGAGGCATCCACATTAATATGGCTGCACTTTTATTCCTTTATATACCTTTCAAGGGCCGAAATTTTCTAACATCGTCACAAAGCTTTATCATTCTTTCTCTTACTTCACATTCCTTGTCGTAGTCACTATTTCTTTAGCCCCTGCTATATCCCGTATTTTAAACGTTCGGATATTCCAAGGTAGTCGTGGCAAGTTAAGGGTAAGGCTATTTTCAAAAATTATGTTAATGTACAAGTTGGTTATAAATATCAATTATGGACATTACTAGAATGGAAATGTTGAGAAAGGTCAAGGGTAAGAAGGAAAATTCGCAAAAGGGTTCATGGTAATATTGCGGAAAGAATAGGGGCAAAATGGGAATTTCAAAAAAAATAAAAAATATCAAGAATGTTCTTGAAGGGCCCTTGGCCGTGTGACATGCCCCTATATGTCCACAGTTTTATTTAATGGGGGTTAATTATGTACATTTATGGACAAAGCTTGCAAGAGAAGCCAACCAAGTCATCTTTTTCAAGAAAACTCTAGAAAAGGAAAAATGGAAAAAAAAAAAGAGAAAAATCTAGAGAGAGGCATGTGCCCCTCACATGCCACTATAACTATATATATATATATATATGTGTATGAGTCTTGAAAAAACAAGACAATTTATCATTTACAACTCTAGAAATTTCAAGAGAAACAAAGAAAAAAAAAGAAGACACTTTTGGAAGAAAAATAAAGGGCCAATTTCGGCCAAGCTTGGAGGAAACAAGAACCTTGGAAAAATTTCTCAAAAATTACTCTCTACTAATTGGAAGGTCCCTAGCAAGGAGAAGAGGTCATTGGAACAAGTAGAACATTTATTGTTGCAAGATCAACATTCTAGCCAAGTGGAAAATTGAAGAAAAAGGGTATGAACTTAATCTTCTTTTATATGTTATGTATGGTTGTGTATGTTGTGGTGCGTTGTTATGTCCCGTGTTTTCGTATAATTGGAAATCGAGAAATAATTGCGATTTGTGTGTTAAAAAGGAAATGATTTGATTTTCGTGAATATGACTATGTGGGTTATGGAATTTTTAATGTTAAGACCTCGGGGAAGGCCGAGGATAAATTTGGAATTTCAGAAATTAGTTTCGGGAATTACAAAACGAGACTTTAGCTAATTGGGCCAAGGAAAATTTTGACCCAACGATGAAGCCCAACAATTGAAGGGGGCCGGCCATGTCTATTGGCCCAAGCCACGTTAAAAGGGTCATGTGCTATGCACATGACCCCTAAAAGGATATATACTATGTATGCTTAGCCATTATCAAGAAAACAAAAATCAAAAATCAGGAACACCCCAAAAATAAGGGTTCGGCCGAGAATAAGGAAAGGAGAGAAAGAAATTTCCCAAGCCTTGGTTGTGATCCAAAAATCATAGTCTCTACATAATTGTGAAGTACTCAAGGCCCTCTTCAACGGGGTATAATTAGTTTGGCGCAAGAACGACGTTTACGACAAGTCGGGTTTTCAAGAAAAGGTAAGAATTTTGCCCCTTTAAGGTTATAGAATTGATGTGAATATGTTAAGGATTGGAAATAGAGGGAAATCCCGTAATTTTGATGTAAATAGAAAGCCGTGGGTGTGTGTGTATAGAGTGTATTGGCCGTGAGCCATATAGAGGAAAAATGATGTGAATTGATCTTGGTTAAGTTGGTATAATGTGTTGTTGTGACCCTTATGTCGTAAATGATTAATTGATGAATGAAATTGGCATTGAAAAATGATTTTGGATATTATCGGAAAGCGTATACCTTCGGTATCACTATGTATATCATTGTATATTTTGGGTGCTAGAGACTTTAGATGTGGAGTTATAATGATGTTAATGAATTCGGAATGAAACGACGTGAATTAGAATGTTCGTCGTGAATTTTGATGTTTTAAAGAATTCTGGAAAATAATGGATTTTGGTGTAATTTCGTGTATGGCTTGGATTGTAGTTAGGATGTGATTGTATAAGTTTGAATGTAGAAATGAATTCGATTATGTAGAGTTAGAATTGGAGTTTTGAAAGTTTGAATGAAAGTTGCCAACTTAGATAACAAAGTAGATCTTTGAAGCTAGAATGATTTGATTGTTGTTTGTGTTGTTTGTTGACGTGTGGGCTGTTGTGGTGGATGTATTTTGAGCCGAGCTCAGCCTCGGGGATGTTAGATTTATAAGGGAAATGCTGCCGAAATTTCGGTAGGCAAAAATTGAAGTTAAAGGCATTTTTAAGCCTAAGAATCTCAATTAGTAACTTTGACCATTTGCAGATTTTTGACGAAACGGGACTGGACTTTCGGGAAAGCTTACGGCATCTGTGAGGTATGTAAAGCTTCCCACTCCTTCATTTGGCATATCTTAGTGTGTTAGACGAATATGAGAACTTCCGGAGCATTTCTGCTCCTCGAAACCCGATCCACAGAAAAGTTACTATTCATTCAATTCGATTGAAGCCTAAGGGCTCTATTTTGGCTAGAATGCCACCAATCGTCCGAAACCTATCGAAATGTGATCGGGTCACCTGGTAATGATTATGTATGACCTTTTGGCCTGTTAATGTTCGTGAATTATGTTCGCCACCTCAATTTGACTCGAGGTGGGCCCGCTAACCCCGAGGCGCCCTATTTGTCCTATCGGGCTCTCCTTTGGAATAAGATTTGATATGAACCCTTTGATTTTGAAACGTTCTGCTATGGGCTATGTTTTGAATATTATGATATGCTAAGTTACGTTTTGAGCCATACGTAATATTTTGGAAACGTTTTGTGAAATGAAACTTTGTATCGACTAAGTATTCGATTATTTTGTACTATGAAATGACTTATGAGACTACTAAGTTTTGAAAGGCTATTTTGAAATATGGATTGCATTTGTTTGCTCACGACTCCGCTCGTGCCTTATGATGACTTCGTTCACCGGTTCCCGGGCCGGTTATGATTCGTGCGCCTTATAATAATTCGGCCGTATGCTGTGTTACGGTTCCCGAGGCTTCGCCATAGGGCCGGGTTCCGTTTGGAGTTATGCTGTGATATGGCTCGTGATGCGATACGCTCACCTATGATTATGCTTGTGTTCGGGCATGTACGGAGATTTGAAACCTTCTGCTGTTATGCTGTGTGTGGCGCCAGCGTCGGAGTGGCGACCACGTTCCTAAGCGTTTGCATGATTTCATTTGCATTATGTATACGTATATGATTTCGATATAGATTTTGACCTACCCATTTGTACTCCACGTTGACATTTGATTTGCTATCGGTTTTGATCCATATTTCTGTACTCCGTGCTTTACATACTCAGTACATATTTCGTACTGACCCCCTTTCTTCGGGGACTGCGTTTTTGCCCGCAGGTGCAGATATCGGTGATCCTTCGCAGTAGGCTTCACTTCTTGCTATTCCGGAGTACTCCTATTTGATCCGGAGCCCACTTTTGGTACAGACTCTTTTTGCTTTGTATATATTCGGTATGTTTGACTATTTGGGTACGGCGGGGCCCTGTCTCGCCATATATCTTTGTTTTGAGTTTGTAGAGGCCTGTAGTCATATATATGGGGCGAGGGTCCTATGTATGGTTGTCTGATTTGGTTTTCTGGTCTTAAAGCGGTCCGTTCGTTACGATGGCCCCAAATGGCCCTTATGCTTATGTTTGCACTTTTGGCCGGCGATGTCTACTCCGCCTCTTCGTTTGTATTTGATATGATATTTTGATTTGGCACGACCGCTTAAGACATATTTTGATATAAATTATGTTCGATATGATTTCGAAAAATTATGAAATAAGTTTGGATTTGCAAATGAATGTGCGATTCGGTCTGGGTACCCAGGTAGGGTGCCAGTCGCGGCCCACGGGGCTGGGTCGTGACATGCGTAGGAGCGAATGAAACTCATGAAAATTATGAAAATATGGATGTTGAATAGTTGTCCGTGTATATGTAGTTGTGGCCGTGTGGTCATAGTGTGATTTGGAAGAGAATGGATTAATTCTATGTAGTATATTAGTTGTTGTTGCAATGTATGGAAAAGGATGGAAATTCATGAAAATAGGGGTGTAGTTGTTGTGGCCGAAAATGGACTGTTTTGCATGTCAAAGAATGGACTAATTTTATTTAGTATGTTTGGGTTGTTGTGTTGTGGATTATGTGATGTAAATGAGAGTTTAATGATCCAAGTTGGTGTCGTAGTTGTTGCGGGCTGTTTTTGTAAGCCAATTTGAATCAAATGTAGTTTCTTGTAATTATGATAATGATGTTATTAAAGTGTGGTTTGTTGGTGTAGTTTGTGAATTTTGAAGAAAGAAATGTGTTGTGATATTTCCTTGGACTTGGAAGGTTTCGGGTTGTGTTGGAAAATTTTGTGGATTGTTGGAAATGTTATGGAATCATGTTTGTATGGTTTTGGATTGATTATATATGTTGATTAAGTTGTTGGAAGATTATGAGAATTGAATTGAATTGAAGTGAAGTGAATTTGATTGAATTGTTGCTGGAATAATTGCTAGTATTGTTGTTGGTTTGGCCGGGTCAAATTCCCGGATTGTTGTCATCGATTTGGGGCCGAGCCGTACTCTCGGGGTTGGTACATTTACAGGGGAAATGCTGCCGAAATTTTGGCAGACAAAGTGTTACTTTAAAGAATCAACTTCTAAAGGCTCTAATCAAGTTTTGGTAAACATAACCAATTTGTAGATTTTGGCGGATTTGGAACGTGAATTTGGAGTCGCATAAGAAGCAGAAAAGGTATGTAAGGCTTTACTTGTCACGACAAAACCCCGTGGGCCGCGACTGGTACCCTAACTGGGTACCCATACATACCTACCTGACCGAATTTCGTATCATACAGATATTTTTTTTTTAGAGGATCATACCTACCTGACCGAATTTCGTATCATTTTTTTTTTTTAAAACAGATGTTACAGAAGTAGGCCGATACAGGTACGGCACGCGCGCAAACATATATATATATATACCTGAACATGGAGACATTTACAGATAAGCCGATAAGGCTAACATACAGACGAAACCCGTAACCCACACATCTATCTACAGGCCTCTACAGACATACAGAATCAGATGACGGGACAGGGCCCCGCCGTACCCCAAAATACCATACATACAGAGTCTACAGATAACAGAAGATATATACCAAAAGTATTTGCTCCGGATCGAAGGAGCTCTTCAGAATAGCAGAATCCGAGCCCTAGACTGGCGGCGTATCACCAAGTGCGCCTGTACCTGCGGGCATGTAACGCAGCCCCCGAAGAACCGAGGGTCAGTACGAAAAATGTACCGAGTATGTAAAGCAGAAATATATCAAACATAATCATGATCTGGACCGGAAGCATAGAAATATAATAGACAGGCTCATAAGCCGGACGGACAGAGTCATAGTCCAACAGACAGAATCAGAATTCATACGGACGTACAGAATCGGAACCCATCGGCCAAATAATCCAGACGGACAGACGGAATCGTAACCGGTTGGACAGATAATCCGGACGGACATACAGAAGCATAACCAGTCGGACAGATAATCCGGACGGACATACAGAATCATAACCAGTCGGACAGATAATCCAGACGGACATACAGAATCATAACCAGTCGGACAGATAATCCAGACGGACATACAGAAGCATAACCCGTCGGTCAGATAATCCAGACGGACATACAGAAGCATAAGTCATACAGACAGAAAGAATCACACATAGGGTGCAGGAACGTGGTCGCCACTCCTGCCATTGGCACCACAACACGTCAGATATCAGAAATTCTTCTCCGATCTCCGTCACACATCATAACATAACCACGGTACCCAGGGGCGGACAGATAACACAGCACCCCGAGCCCGGACTCATCATACTTCGTAATATATCCTCGGTAACCGGGGACGGACATATAACACAGTACCCCGAAACCGGACACATCATACTTCAGAATTCACATATGGGGCTCAGCGGCCCACCGCACGATATACGTACCGGCCCGGGATCCGGTGAAAGGAATCATAGCACATGCACGAACTGATTAATGAAAAACCACATACGTACAGATCGTCGTACAGATTCAACGGAACAGAAATAGGCCAACTGGCAGATCGAATCAAAGTATTCAGATAGTTTTCAAACTACGCACCTACACGTCACTTGGGGAGGCACGACAGATCATAACCCGAACTAGATTTTCAGATATCAAAATCATATTGTGAGATTTATATAAAAACAGTCATATTATGTTCAAAATGATAGTTCAGATGTTGCCTGTGAAAAACGGACGGAAATGAGGCAATTTAGATCATTCACGGGGTATCGGGGCTCCGTGGGCCCACCTCGGACCAACTCGAGGCAAGATACATAAATTACTGATAAAAGACCTTATGAGGTCATCCATAATCATTCGAAAGTATTCCGACTCCGTTTAGGAAGGTTTCGTACAAAAGCATACTTTAAAGATATTTTATAAGGACATAGTTTCAATCTTACTGAAGGAATTGGAGCAGATTTCCATATCGAATTTCGAGGAACAGAGTCGTATTTAAGGCTCGCGGCCGAGCCTATTATGTTCAGAACATGCCTAAGAATGAAGGGAAAGACTTTACGTACCTTAGCTGCGTCTTACGCTTGTCCAAATTCAATTCCCGTTTCGCTCAAAATCTACAAATGGTCACATTTACCAATTGTCAATAGTAAGACTTTTAGCATTCTTTAATTCACTATTTGTCTACAGAAATTTGGGCAGCATCTCCCCTGCTTATATCCCTAGCCCGAATTTTTAATTCAGCAGTCAACAACACAACAACAATACCAACATCAATAATATCCTTTTTCATATCAACATATTCCATAAAACAGCCCACACGCTGTTTTCCAACTTTTATAAGTAATTAACTCAGTATACAATTATTTAATCGCGTCTTCTTCGTAAATAAACTAGTATTAACACAAATAGGAAGAGATTCATACCTTTCTCCTTTTAATATTGTTGTATCTTCCCTTTTTCACCTTAGTTTTATGCCACAACGCACTGCCATACGATTCTGCAGTGAAAACTATACGCTATCCGGACTGAAATTGGGAAATTATACCTAGTTTGGGCTAAAATTTGGTGGTGGAAAGTTGGGAAATTTTCTGGGATTTTTGGGGTGGTGTTCGTGGTTTTGGACTGAAAATGAGGGGGTCTCCCCCTCTTTATAATTGTTTTGGAAGCTGCCAGAAGCAGATGGAAAAGTGCTCATCGCGATCGCGCTTCCTTCTGGCGCGATAGCGTAGAGTTAAATGATTTCCTTCTGCGCGTTCGCGCCCCCTCTGGGAGCGTTCGCGCAGGGTTAAAATTTCTGACTGGATGTTCGTTCAGTAAAACGGCCATAACTTTTGATCTCGATATCGTATGAGGGCCTACGACCTATGGATGGAAAGATAATTCAATTATCTACAACTTTTATTTCTGGACGTTTTCCCAAATTCCAAACTTATAATACCGTTTTTGCCCCTAGAAGTCAGACCATCCGAAAATGCTTCCTTAAATTGTCCTTTTGGAGGGCTTCCACTTTGATTTGGCCCAAGGGTCCTTCTTGAGTTGTGTTTAACTTCACATATGTGATTCATATAATTTGTCACATGTCCCAAAAAAATCTTGACGTGTGGGCCCCACCTCAGTTTACAAATAATTCGACGTTCGAAAATGCAGGATATAACATTACTCTTCCTTCTTTGGCATGTCTTAGACATACTAGGTTGGATACGAGCCTTGGGGACAACTCCATTCTTCGGAATTCGCACCTAAAGTTTCCCATTTTTCATTCAGTAGAATTGAATTAAAAATAATGTGAAATGTTGGAAAAACTTCCTAAACCTCTAGAACTTGCATAAATAGGACCCGACTACCCTAAAACCCTCACAAGTGACGTCATGAAGTGTAATGTACGTAAATTTGGTACGCCGCCTCATTTGACCCGAGGTGGGCCCATTGTCCCCGAATTTTCCTTATTGTTCCGTTTGATCTATTTTGTAGCAGAATCCAAAGAAAACTTTTGATCCTTATTCCGTTCATCGAATGACAAGTACTGTAACTATGCTAACAAGGATACTCCTATGATGACAATGATAATGATGATGTTAAGAAAGAGAATATGCCTATGATAATTACGATAAGAATGATTCCAAGACTAAGAGTCTTGAGCTAAGAATCTAATGAGAAAGTCAAAGTGTTATACTAGTTCTTGAACCTCAATTCTATTCCTTAGCTGTGAAACTAATTTCTAAAAGACTTCAAAGCATATGAATTGGCGGTTATAATGCCCATGATTTCATTCTATGCTCTCTCTTAAGGCTATTTTTCGTTGGTAGTCTCACCTTAAAATACTCGTTCCTTCAAGGTGAGACAAAGCGCCCATGATTATTCCATAATATAATCGGAGGTCACCGACCTTATGTCACCCGATGGACACATGACTTTCTTTGGGCTCTCATGCATGCCAATTGTATGACACATGTATATGAATGTGAATATGTATATGTATATGTATATGGGGAAAGGGGAAGGGCCACTGTTATATCACCACCTGATTCAGCTGGATTTCGTCCCGGACACGGGATGCCCGGACGCGGGATATGGGAGAGCCGGATACGGCGTCTGTATATGTGATATATATATATAATATGTTGGGACACTGTTGGGGAGGGGGGTGGGAGAGCCGATGTACTCGGCGTCTGTGAATGTAAATAAAGAACACCATTTTCTGAAATGTTCTGTTATCTGCATATGTAAAGAAGAAGCACCGTTTTTCTGAATAAGAAACTAAGCATGCATGGCATCCGCAGAAAGGCATTCATATGTACAGGTTACATCTGTCCCAGGATAATCTCCATATGTCTATTCCGTTATTATTCATACTGTATATTCCTTTATTATGTTACTATTCATGCCTTACATACTCAGTACCTTACTCGTACTGACCCCTCTTCTTCGGGGGCTGCGTTCATGCCGCGCAGGTACACCCAGATGAGCAAAAGCTATTATAGAAGATGTTCCAGCGAAGTTGGCAAGCTCCACTTGGCCCTGGAGTGTAGCCGAGTCAGCGTGCTATACTATGATGTTTTGTTCTATGTTAGAGACTTTGCAGACAGAGTCATGAGTATAGAGTGTCAGCTTAGTAGGCGGCTTCACCAGTCACAATGCTATTACGTTTCATGTCGTGGGTCCCATATGATGATAGACATTACCTTTGGAAAAACAATTTAGAGCTTACTATGTATTTATTTCTTAATTGATACAAGAGTTCATCTATGTGATAAGAGTCAGCGGGTTCGCTCAGCTCCAGATATGGGGTCGGGTGCCCATCACACCCTAGTAAATTCGGGGTGTGACAAAGTGGTATCAGAGCAGGTCGGTCTAAGGGGTTGTCTGCAAAGTCGTGTCCAGTAGAGTCCTATTTATGGGTGTGAAGCCGGCCACATTTATAAACAGGAGGCTGCGGGGCATCTAGGAAATGTTGACCTTCATTCAGTCTTAGATCGTGCGATTGAGCCAAGTCATAGGAAATAAGATTCCTTATACTAACCGTCGATTTTTGCAGACGTCCAGTAGCGACGGAAAAAGGCGAATGACGATATGGCAAGTCATTGAGGTAAGACTGGATATTTGCTCTGTTACTCGAAACTGGAAGTTCTGGACGGCGGGAATATGTCATATAGCCGCATGTTCTGTGAAGTATTATCGATATTTGTTACGTACAGATTTTGAAAAGTAAGAATGGTAAAGAAGATTCTGTAAGAATGGATACGCCTAACAGGAAGGCGCGTGGAAAGGAAATATTGCAAACCGGCAATAGGTAAGATGCGTTGTTCCAGAAAGGTTATGGATTTGGTATGGCAACGGAGGTGTGAATGTTACTATCGAGAATCCGGAAGTCCAGAATAGGGGGTAGCCATATACACATGCGGAAGGTGAACATTGGAAATCAAAGAGGGCAAAACGATAATTATAAAAGAAAGGACATGTTACGAAAATGTTTCGGAGCCTGTAAGACTTCGACTTGCTCCAGAGCATGCAATAAAGGTCATGTGAGGAAGCTGACGCGAAAATATCGGCATTAAGGCACCGAATTTCAGTGAAGCTTTTGGGTTAAGCGTGCTCAGGTGGGAGCAATTCCATGATGGGTGACCCCCTGGGAAGTTGATGAGAAATTTTATGAATTGAGACATAAAAGACAAATGGAAAACTAGAATAGCCTACGTGAAACTACGGCATATAAGGTGGCTGGAGACCATAAGAAGACACGTAGAACAAGGCAGACTAGCTCGGTGAAAGGACAGAAAGTGCACCACAATCCCGGGATTAGGATAGGCTTGAACAGTGCTTGAAAGTATCTTGTGAACTAGTTGATGGTAAATATGTGTGTATATATGAATGTGTAAGATATCCCGCATATGATTGTATCGGTGGCGTGCGAGCCCTAACAACCGAAACTACGGGAAGAAAGGTATTGATCGCGCAAAGGTGCAGAAGTACGAGTGACAGCAAGAATAAATGGTGCCACCGTCATAAGGTAAATCGTTATTATTTTACCGTGGGTTAGAATTGAAAGATTTAGTGCAGCGATACTGGGAAAGGAAAAAGAGTAAATGGACGGAAGATAGAAATCTTAAATGTAGGAAAAAGGTGAGAGTTAAGAAAACCTTAGTGAGTGAAGCCACCGCAAGAAATTGATGATAAAAGTACGAGACCACTAGGATGAAAATTCAAGTAGGCATGTGAGACGAGATAGAGTGAGGTAAAAGGAAACACGGAGCAATGTGGAGAGGTTGAGAGTTGATTTCAACAAGTAGGTCTAAGAGAATGGTGACCAGGGTAGAGGAATGTGAAGTAAGAGAAAGAATGCTTAGGATGGTGATGGTGTTGAGTTGACAGATCTGTAAAAGGACAAGTATGTAGCCATAGTAATATGCTTAGAGGTTCAAGAGAGTAACGGAACGTTTAAGAAATATGGGCACACAGCTACAACACGACCACGTGGTTAGAAAGAATTACGAGCAAGAAAGCTAAGCAAGTGAAAGAACGAATAAAGGATAGAAAGGTATGGAAATGTGGACAAATGAGGACCTAGACAGGAAGTAAAAGAAAAGCTTAAGATAAGAAATTTTCGATATGTTAAGCACAAAGCTGGAAAAGAAGGTGAGGGATAAAGGTATAAGCGAAGACTTCATAAAGGACTATGAGCATATAAGGAACCCCTTAAAGGGGGGGAGGCCATATTAGGCTTACGAGGAATAACGATGAACGAAATGAGCACAAACACATGAAGCCAAGGACAAGTATACATGTATCAAGAGATACAAAAAGAGACTAAAGAATAGTTGTAGTAAGAATCTGAAGGTGTGGCTTTTGCTAAGATATGGTCACGAAACAGTAACAGAAAAGAGATGATCTGAGAAAGACAAGGATAATACGTTGGCCCAACAAAGTAGAAAGCCCAAGACACGGGAAGAAGATTCATGTAAAAACCGAGAAGTTCATTATGAAAGGAATGAGGTAAAGGACAAGGAGTGAGCATGAAGGAAAGGACGACTACAAAGGGATCCTCCCGAAATATTATGACACCCCGTAAGACCAGTTGAACATTCGAGGACGAATGTTCTAAAGGGGGGGGAGGACGTTATATCCCGTATTTTAAACGTTCGGATATTCCAAGGTAGTCGTGGCAAGTTAAGGGTAAGGCTATTTTCAAAAATTATGTTAATGTACAAGTTGGTTATAAATATCAATTATGGACATTACTAGAATGGAAATGTTGAGAAAGGACAAGGGTAAGAAGGAAAATTCGCAAAAGGGTTCATGGTAATATTGCGGAAAGAATAGGGGCAAAATGGGAATTTCAAAAAAAATAAAAAATATCAAGAATGTTCTTGAAGGGCCCTTGGCCGTGTGACATGCCCCTATATGTCCACATTTTTATTTAATGGGGGTTAATTATGTACATTTATGGACAAAGCTTGCAAGGGAAGCCAACCAAGTCATCTTTTTCAAGAAAACTCTAGAAAAGGAAAAATGGAAAAAAAAAAGAGAAAAATCTAGAGAGAGGCATGTGCCCCTCACATGCCACTATAACTATATATATATAACTATATATATATAACTATATATATATATATAACTATATATATATATATATATATATATATAACTATAACTATATATATACTATAACTATATATATATATATATATATATATATATATATATATATATATATATATATATATATATGTATGAGTCTTGAAAAAACAAGACAATTTATCATTTACAACTCTAGAAATTTCAAGAGAAACAAAGAAAAAAAAAGAAGACACTTTTGGAAGAAAAATAAAGGGCCAATTTCGGCCAAGCTTGGAGGAAACAAGAACCTTGGAAAAATTTCTCAAAAATTACTCTCTACTAATTGGAAGGTCCCTAGCAAGGAGAAGAGGTCATTGGAACAAGTAGAACATTTATTGTTGCAAGATCAACATTCTAGCCAAGTGGGAAATTGAAGAAAATGGGTAAGAACTTAATCTTCTTTTATATGTTATGTATGGTTGTGTATGTTGTGGTGCGTAGGAGCGAATGAAACTCATGAAAATTATGAAAATATGGATGTTGAATAGTTGTCCGTGTATATGTAGTTGTGGCCGTGTGGTCATAGTGTGATTTGGAAGAGAATGGATTAATTCTATGTAGTATGTTAGTTGTTGTTGCAATGTATGGAAAAGGATGGAAATTCATGAAAATAGGGGTGTAGTTGTTGTGGCCGAAAATGGACTGTTTTGCATGTCAAAGAATGGACTAATTTTATTTAGTATGTTAGGGTTGTTGTGTTATGGATTATGTGATGTAAATGAGAGTTTAATGATCCAAGTTGGTGTCGTAGTTGTTGCGGGCTGTTTTTGTAAGCCAATTTGAATCAAATGTAGTTTCTTGTAATTATGATAATGATGTTGTTAAAGTGTGGTTTGTTGGTGTAGTTTGTGAATTTTGAAGAAAGAAATGTGTTGTGATATTTCCTTGGACTTGGATGGTTTCGGGTTGTGTTGGAAAATTTTGTGGATTGTTGGAAATGTTATGGAATCATGTTTGTATGGTTTTGGATTGATTATATATGTTGATTAAGTTGTTGGAAGATTATGAGAATTGAATTGAATTGAAGTGAAGTGAATTTGATTGAATTGTTGCTGGAATAATTGCTAGTATTGTTGTTGGTTTGGCCGGGTCAAATTCCCGGATTGTTGTCATCGATTTGGGGCCGAGCCGTACTCTCGGGGTTGGTGCATTTACAGGGGAAATGCTGCCGAAATTTCGGCAGACAAAGTGTTACTTTAAAGAATCAACTTCTAAAGGCTCTAATCAAGTTTTGGTAAACATAACCAATTTGTAGATTTTGGCGGATTTGGAACGTGAATTTGGAGTCGCATAAGAAGCAGAAAAGGTATGTAAGGCTTTACTCTTCCTTCTTTGGCATGTCTTAGACATACTAGGTTGGATACGAGCCTTGGGGACAACTCCATTCTTTAGAATTCGCACCTAAAGTTTCCCTTTTTTCATTCAGTAGAATTGAATTAAAAATAATGTGAAATGTTGGAAAAACTTCCTAAACCTCTAGAACTTGCATAAATAGGACCCGACTACCCTAAAACCCTCACAAGTGACGTCATGAAGTGTAATGTACGTAAATTTGGTACGCCGCCTCATTTGACCCGAGGTGGGCCCATTGTCCCCGAATTTTCCTTATTGTTCCGTTTGATCTATTTTGTAGCAGAATCCAAAGAAAACTTTTGATCCTTATTCCGTTCATCGAATGACAAGTACTGTAACTATGCTAACAAGGATACTCCTATGATGACAATGATAATGATGATGTTAAGAAAGAGAATATGCCTATGATAATTACGATAAGACTGATTCCAAGACTAAGAGTCTTGAGCTAAGAATCTAATGAGAATGTGAAAGTGTTATACTAGTTCTTGAACCTCAATTCTATTCCTTAGCTGTGACACTAATTTCTAAAAGACTTCAAAGCATATGAATTGGCAGTTATAATGCCCATGATTTCATTCTATGCTCTCTCTTAAGGCTATTTTCCGTTAGTAGTCTCACCTTAAAATACTCGTTCCTTCAAGGTGAGACAAAGCACCCATGATTATTCCATAATGTAATCGGAGGTCACCGACCTTATGTCACCCGATGGACACATGACTTTCTTTGGGCTCTCATGCATGCCAATTGTATGACACATGTATATGAATGTGAATATGTATATGTATATGTATATGGGGAAAGGGGAAGGGCCACTGTTATATCACCACCTGATTCAGCTGGATTTCGTCCCGGACGCGGGATGCCCGGACGCGGGATATGGGAGAGCCGGATACGGCGTCTGTATATGTGATATATATATATATATATATATATATATATATATATATATATAATATGTTGGGACACTGTTGGGGAGGGGGGTGGGAAAGCCGATGTACTCGGCGTCTGTGAATGTAAATAAAGAACACCGTTTTCTGAAATGTTCTATTTTCTGCATATATAAAGAAGAAGCACCGTTTTTCTGAATAAGAAACTAAGCATGCATGGCATCCGCAGAAAGGCATTCATATGTACAGGTTACATCTGTCCCAGGATAATCTCCATATGTCTATTCCGTTATTATTCATACTGTATATTCCTTTATTATGTTACTATTCATGCCTTACATACTCAGTACATTACTCGTACTGACCCCTCTTCTTCGGGGGCTGCGTTCATGCCGCGCAGGTACACCCAGATGAGCAAAAGCTATTATAGAAGATGTTCCAGCGAAGTTGGCAAGCTCCACTTGGCCTTGGAGTGTAGCCGAGTCAGCGTGCTATACTATGATGTTTTGTTCTATGTTAGAGACTTTGCAGACAGAGTCATGAGTATAGAGTGTCAGCTTAGTAGACGGCTTCACCAGTCGCAATGCTATTACGTTTCATGTCGCGGGTCCCATATGATGATAGACATTACTTATGGAAAAAATATTTAGAGCTTACTATGTATTTATTTCTTAATTGATACAAGAGTTCATCTCTGTGATAAGAGTCAGCGGGTTCGCTCGGCTCCAGATATGGGGTCGGGTGCCCATCACACCCTAGTAAAGTCGGGGTGTGACAGCCCCACTTATTGAAATCGGTTTTCGAACCTCACACACTTCTCTTTTGTTCCATTATACCACACTTTATCCTTCTCACGTACCTATGCTTGCAGTTTTATCCAAATAGTCCCGTGCTTTGCCCGTTGTTTCATTTGGAGGTTTTGCTCGATCATGTTTCTTACTTTTCACCTTTTTCTGATACTTTGATCTCTTTATCTTCCATCTACACTCTTTCCTTCTTTTCTAGATATCGTTGTGTTAAGACTTTTCCATTCTTAACCTGTAGCGAAAATAACATCAGCTTATCTTATAACACTTACATCATTTATTTTTATTGCCACTTAAGCTTCGGTACCCTTACTCGATTGAGGCCTTCCATACCGTAACGCCAGTTGCTGGGACACACGTGTCCACCGTTGCAATCATATATGAGATATCGTACGCATTCATATATATATATATATATATATATATAATTACTACTTTGCCCACAAAATATCTCCAAACGCTATTCAAGCCTATCCTAATTCCAAAGCTGTGACGTACTTTCTATTTCTTCTCTAGTCTAGCCTGTCGCGTGCTATGTGGCTTTTTATGGTCTCCAACCATCCTGTATACTCTAATTTCACTCAGGCTATTCTAGCTTTTCATTTGTCTCTTATGGCTAAATCTTTAGCATTTCTTGCATACTTCCCAGGGGGTCACCCATCCTGATATTTCCCCCACCTTAGCACGCTTAACCTCGAAACTTTGATGGAATCTAGTGCCTTAATGCTGATATAACCGCGTCCGCTTCCTCGCATGACCTTTATTACATGATTTGGAGCGAGTCGAGGTCTCACAGATTCCGAGGCATGTTCGCAACCCCTCCTTTCTTTTACAATTACTATTTTACCCTTTTCGATCTTCAATATTCACTTTTCGCTTTCGTATATAACTACCTTTCGTCCTAGATTCCCAGATTCCCGATGGTAATGATCACATCTTCATCGTCATCACTTGTAAGTATTTGGGTATCAGTGTCACGACCCAACCCCGTGGGCCGCGACTGGTATCCTAACTGGATACCCATACGTATCTACTTAACAGAATTTCGTACCGTATAGATTTTTTTTTTAAACACCTGTGTACAGAATCAGGCCAATACAGAGTCGGCGCACGCGAACATATACATACCTGAACATACAGAAATTTACATATAAACCGATAAGGCTAACATAGCAGACAGAGTCGTGAAATCGTACGCACCTACCTGAACAGATGTAACCCGTAACCCACATACATATCTACAGGCCTCTACAGACATACAGAGTCATATGATGGGACAGGGCCCCGCCGTACCCAGAATTTCCATACATACAAAATATACGGAAAACAGAAGATATATACCAAAAGTGTACGCTCCGGATCAAAGGAGCTCTTCAGAACAGCAGAATCAGAACCCTACGCTGGCGGAGTATCACCTGGTGCGTAAAACATACGGGCATACAGAATCAGAATCCACACGGACATACAGAATCAGAATCCATACGGACATAAAGAATCAGAATCCATACGGACATACAGAATCAGAATCCATACGGACATACAGACTAAATCGTAATCCAGACGGACGGACAGAAGTATGCCGGACAGAATTATGCATGCAGAGTCATACAGAGTCATACAAAATCATACAGAGGCATGTGCTTGTATAAATGCTGATGGCACATGCATACATACATACAGATCCCGGCCCTGTCTGGGGGCGCGGTAAACAGAACCCGGCCCTCTTAATACGGGACGCGGTGGACAGACAGAATCAGATCAGATCATATGCCATCCTGGCCGCCATCCCCATACATAGATCATAATATCATAATCATACAGATATAACAGATCCCGGCCCGCACTGTCACGACCCAACCCCGTGGGCCGCGACTGGCACCCTACCTGGGTACCCAGACCGAATCGCCTATTCATTTCCAAATCCAAACTTAATTCAGAATTTTACAAAATCGTGTCAAACATAATTTATATCAAAATATGTCTTAAGCGGTCGCACAAATCAAAATGGCATATCAAATCCAAACTGGGCGGCGGAATAGACATCGCCGGTCAAAAGTGCAAACATAAGCATAAGGGCCATTTAGGGCCATCAAAACAAACGGACCGCTTTAAGACCAGAAAACAAAATCAGACAAACATATATAGGACCCTCGCCCCACATATATGACTACAGGCCTCTACGAACTCAAAACAAAGACATATGGCGAGACAGGGCCCCGCCGTACCCAAATCGTCAAATATACAGAGCATATACATAGCAAAAGGAGTCTGTACCAAAAGTGGACTCCGGATCAGAAGGAGTACTCCAAAATAGCAGAAAGTGAAGCCTACAGTGGAGGATCACCAATGTCTGTACCTGCGGGCATGAAACGCAGCCCCCGAAGAAAGGGGGTCAGTACGAAATATGTACTGAGTATGTAAAGCACGGAGTACAGAAATATGGATCAAAACTGAAAGCAAATCAGATAACAAAGTGGAGTACAAATCGGGATGTCAAAATCCGTATCAAAATCATATACGTATACATAATGCAAACGAAATCATGCAAACGCTTAGGAACGTGGTCGCCACTCCGACGCTGGCGCCACACACAGCATAACACCAGAAGGTTTCAAATCTCCGTATCTCCGAACACAAACACAAACATAGGTGAGCGTATCGCATCACGAGCCATATCACAGCATAACTCCAAACGGAACCCGGCCCTATGGCGAAGCCTCGGGAACCGTAACACAGCATACGGACAAATCATCATAAGGCGCACGAATCATAACCGGCCCGGGAACCGGTGAACGAAGTCATAATAAGGCACGAGCGAAGTCGTGAGCAAACAAATGCAAATCATACTTCAAAATAGTCTTTCAAAACAGAGTAATCCCATAAGTCATTTCATAATACAAAATAATCGAATACTTAGTCGATACAAGGTTTCATTTCACAAAACGTTTCCAAAATAGTACGTATAGCTCAAAACGTAACTTAGCGTATCGTAATATTCAAAACACGTCCCGTAGGAGGAAGTTCCAAAATCGAAGGTATCATTTCAAAATTTATTCAAAAGGACAGCCCAATAAGACAAATAGGGCGTCTCGGGGTTAGCGGGTCCACCTCGAGTCAAATTGAGGCGGCGAACATAATTTACGAACATTTAGGGGCCAAAAGTTCATACATAATCATTTCCAAGTTACCCGACCACATTTCGATAGGTTTCGGACGATTGGTGGCATTCTAGCCAAAATAGAGCCCTTACGCTTCAATTGAATTGAATGAATAGTAACTTTTCTGTGGATCGGGTTTCGAGGAGCAGAAATGCTCCGGAAGTTCCAATATTCGCCTATCACACTAAGACATGCCAAACGAAGAAGTGGGAAGCTTTACATACCTTACAGACGTCTTACGCTCTCCCGAAAATCAAGTCCCGTTTCGTTCGAAATCTGCAAATGGTCAAAGTTACCAATTGAGATTCTTAGGCTTAAAATGCCATTAACTTCATTTTTGCCTACCGAAATTTCGGCAGCACCTCCCCTATAAATCTAACACCCCCGAGACCTAACTCGGCTCAAAATACATCAACAACAACAGCCCACACATCATCAAACAATACAAATCACTCTAGCTTCAAAGTTCTACTTTATTACACAAGTTGGCAACTTTTCATTCAAACTTCCAAAGCTCCAAATCTATATCCACATCATTATATTCATTTACTTATTCAAGATTAGTCAATCACATCCCAAATATATTCCAAACCATATACGAAAGTTCCCGAAATTCATTATTCTCCATATTTCATTCAAAACATCAAAAGTCACGACGGACATTCTAACTTGCGTCGTTTCATTCCGAATTCATTAACATCAACTATATGTCACATTTAAAGTCTTTGGCATCAAAGATATACAATGATATACACAAATATACCAAAGGTATATACTTTCCGATAACGTTCCGAAATCATTTTCCAACGCCATTTCCATTCTTTAATCATTCATTTACGTTATAAAGGCCACTACGACGCAACTAAACAAACTAAACAAGATCAATTCACATTTCTTTCCCCTTCTAAGGGCACACGGCCAAACACACCCTTTTCACACACACACGCCATGCACAAACACAACACCATCCCATAATCTTCATGCAACATCAATCACTATAACATACAAACCCATTTCATAACATAAAAGCATAGATTTCTCACCTTTTTCTTGAAAACCCGACTTGTCGCAAACGCGCACCTTACGCCAAACTAATTGTACCCCGTTGAAGAGGGTCTTGAGTACTTCACAACTATGCAAAAATCAAGATTTTTGGATCACAACACAAGCTAGGAAATTTTTCTTTTCTTTCTTTTCCTTGTTCGGCCGAATGGGTCTTTTTGACTCAAAGATGAGTTTGTTGATTTATCTTGATAATTACTAAGGCTAAGGTGATATATATCCAATTGTAGAAGTCATGTGCACAACACATGACATTAAAATGGGTTTGGGCCTTGGCCTTTGGCCGGCCACCCCACTACTTTGGGCCTCAATTTGTGTTCTAATTTTTCTTGGCCCAATTCGATAAACGTCCCGTTTTGTAATTCCCGAAATAAATTTCCAAAATTCCAAATTTACCCTTGGCCTTCCCCGATGTCTTAATCATTAACGATTCCATAACCAACATAGTCATATTTACTAAAATCAAAATATTTCCTTATAATACACAAGTCTTGATTATTTCTCGATTTCCAATTATACGAAAACACGGGACATAACACGCACGCCGAGGGACGCGGTGAACAATGCAGAGAAACATGCACGATAATAGAACCTGGCCCGGGACGCAGTGAAGGAATGCATTGAGACAGCCACGAACAGATTAATGAGAAACCACATACATACAGACTCACATACAGACTCAATCAGACTGAAGGGTGCCAAACGGCGAGCCAAATCAGAGTATCTAGATAGTATGCATAGTACGCGCCTATATCCTACTTGGGAAGGCACGACAGATTATTATCAGAATCAGATTCTCAGATGTTCAGAAGTCATTTTGTATGAATTGCATAAAAATAGTCATATCATAACCAAAATAATAGTCCAGATGTTTTCTGAGAAAATCGGACAAAACGGAAGTATTTAAAGTTATACAGAAGATATCGGGCCTTGTGGGCCCGCCTCGGACCAACTCGAGGCAACATATGTAAATTACTGATAATAGACCTTATGAGGTCATCCATAATCGTTTGGAAGTGTTTCGACTCCGTTTAGGGAAGTTTCGTACAAAAATTCACTTTAAAGGCAATTTGTAAGAAAATGGTTTCAATTGTACTGAAGGAATTGGAGCGGTTTTCCGTCTCGAATTCCGAGGAACGGAGTCGTACTTAAGGCTCGCGGTCGAGCCTATCACATCCAGAACATGCCTAAGAATAAAGGGGAAGGCTTTACATACCTCGATTGCGCGTTATGCTCGCTTAGCTTCACTTCCAATTTCGTCCAAAATCTACAAATGGTCATGTTTACCAATTGTCAAATTCAAGCCTTTAAGAATCCAAATTTTATTACTTGCCTACCGAAATTTCGGCAGCATTTCCCCTATACATATAGCCTCCCCGAGATTCAACTCGGCTCAACACAACCAACAACAACCCAACAACAACATCAACAACATCAACAACATCAACAATTTTCATAATTCACAATATACGCAATTAGTCTACTTTACGACATAATGCAATAATCCTCATTTCGACTTCACACTTCCAAATCAATACCAACATATGCCGTAAAACAGCCCACACATTATTTTCCAAATTTTCCCAACAAACCAATTCGCGATATAACTATTTAATAATTTTATTTCCACAAAGAGGTCAAAATTAACACTAACAACATCAGTAACAACATCCTCCACATTCTAAAAGTTAAATACATTTGTTTTCATCCAAAAGTTTCTTCAAACCCCATTCTACAATTCAGCTATACCAACAAACGAATTTATCACGTTATTTCTTCGTTCTAATCCGTTAAAACTCTAAATAAACTTGTTAACAATAAAAAAAGCCTTATTCATACCTTAAGTGCACAGCCACCACGTCCACCCTCTTATTTTTAGTTGATTTTTAGCTCAAATTGAAGGCAGCGCGACATAGAACACTTTTCTCTTCATGGGCTTCGAGATTCGGGGCTCCGATTTTGGTCAAAAACTGATTTTTTTTCTCTAGGCTCTCCTCTCTCTTTTTCTCTAGAGTTTTCCAGGTTTCTTGATCTGAAAATGAGGGAGAGAAACTGATTTTTTTCTATTAAAAGCGTGGGTAATGGGCCTGACCCGAATTGGAATCGGGTTGGGCCCATTTCACTGCCCAGCTTGACCTTTCGACCTTAAAACGTCCATATCTCCTTGTACCGACGTCTCCTGGGATCCCACGACCTACCATTGGAAAGCTATTTCAATTATCTACAACTTTTATTTCTGGCCGTTTTCCCAAATTCCAAACTTATAATGCCGTTTTGGCCCCTCCAAGTCAGGTCATCCGAAAACGTTTTCTTAAAAATATTCGTTTGGAGGGCTTCCACTTTGATTTGGCCCCAGGGCCCTTCACGGGTTGTGTTTAACTTTACATATACGATTCATATAACTTTTCACATGTCCCAAAAAAATCTTGATGTGTGGGCCCCACCTCAGCTTACAAATAATTCGACGTTTGAAAATGCAGGATATAACAATCAGCCTGTTTGGATCCCCACTCACCACTTTTACGTAATAACCGGCAGCAAAGTTAATTGTTGACTTTCTGAATCCTCCAACAGACCTTGCTCCTCTTAGACTATTCTTTCTATTCAAAATCTATACACGGCAAGTATCAACAATGCCTCATAGAGCGTACGGCTATATATCATATTCTAGCCATCCGGAAATGCCAATTTCAAGTAACAGATCAAATATATCAGAACTTACCTCTGTAACCTTCCATATCACCACTTACTTCCTTTCGTCGTATGTAAGGCTTACATAAGGAATCTTATTTCCTATGACTTGGCTCTATCGCATGATCTATGACATAAAGAAGGCCAACAATCCCTAGATGCCCCGTAGCCTCCTGTTTATAAATGTGGCCGGCTTCACACCATAAACAAGACTCTACCGGACACGACTTTGCAGACAACCCCTAGGACAAACCTGCTCTGATACCACTTTGTCACACCCTAATCTACCTAGCGTGTGATGGGCACCCGACCCTTACTTAGAGCCGAGCGAACCCTTTGACTTTTAATACATACATAATCCTTTGGACTTTTTAAATCAAATAAAGATGAAATGCATAGTAAAATTTTCAGAAATATTCTTTTTCGTTACTTTCAAATTAAACAAATTTTGTGATCATATAGAACTTATATCATAACACAAATGACACATCGGTTGATGGAGCCGCTTACTGAACTGACAACCAATACCCACAACTCTATCTGCAAAGTCTCTAACTTCGAACAAGACATCATAGCACATATACTCTGACTCGGCAGCACTCCAGGAACAAGTGGAGTCTACCAACTCCGCTGGAACATCTTCTATACTAGCTTCAACTCATCTGGGTGTACCTGCGCGGCATGAAACGCAGCCCCCGAAGAAGAAGGGGGGTCAGTACGGAATATGTATTGAGTATGTAAGACATAAAATACAGAAAACCGAACCACAATCGAAACAGACAGTACAAACAATAAGTACGTTATCCAGAATACCAAAACACTTATTTTTCAAACACAAATCGTGTATGCCGACGTCATATGTCAGAAAAGGTGCAGATCCCAAATACCAGAATGTTTGGCTACCAGACACAGATCATATATGCCGAAGTCTGATGTCAGAAGGAGTACAGAAGGCACAGAATTGCCAAAAGGCTTACTTTCCAAACACAGATCATGCATGTCAGAATCGTATATCGTATATACGTATGACAGATTCCGGCCCTTTAGTGAGGGATGCGGTGAACAGAATCATATAACAGATCCCGACCCTTTAGTGAGGGACGCGGTGGACAGAATTATCATATGCCAGATCATATATCATATATGCGTGTAACAGAACCCGGCCCTCTAGGGGACGCGGTGGACAGAGTCATCATATGCCAAAATCATGTATCATATATACATATAACGTGTCCAGGCTCTCCGGTGAGGGACTCGGTGGATAGAATCATGCATGCAACATTATGTATCATATATACATATAACGTGTCCCGGCCCTCTAGTGCGGGACTCGGTGAATAGAGCTATCATATGCCATCCTGGCTGCCATCCCCGTATCATCACATCATCATATACATATTCATATAACGTGTCCCGGCCCACCTATGAGAGACTCGGTGAACAATGCAGTGGAGTGCGCACGAGAACATGTCCTGGCCCGGGACTCAGTGAAAGATGCAGAGGGATGCGCACGATAACGTGTCCTGGCCCGGGACTCAGTGAAAGATACATTGAGGCGTGCACGAGCAGAGTCGTGAGAAACCATATGCATACAAATCAAGACTCGATGGATATGTAGACTTACTGACATCTGAAGGCTCAGAAATAAGTTTCGGGTCAATCCGACTTAGTATGCGAAAGTTATGAGCGTTTGAAGTACAGAACCTTCTACGAACGTTTCAGAAGCCATTTTTGGAAAATCAAAGCCATAATCATGTCAAGTACTTTCGGATATCGTTATGGATCAAATCAAATAGAGCTTATGGGACCATGTATACATATCAAATTATATCAAAGACTCAATGGAATAATCGAACGAACTATCATTTGAGAATCAAGACATTTGTCATATCAAATATCTTTCGAATGCCACTCGGAAACATATCAAACATCATAGGCACATCAAGAGCCATAGGGACCATAGTCACATATCAAACCGATCCGAGACCATATACCGAAGTTAGGGACATTGATACTTACGGAATTCTTTTAGGAACAGAAATTCTTTGAACGTTTCAGAAGCTTTCTTTGGAGAATCAAAATAATAGTCATATCAGGAGCTTTTCGAATCTCATTATGGATCAAATCAGATAGGTCTTTTAGAACCATACATACATATCAAAACATAGCAGACTGTTTTCAAAAGTCGAGCACATTAATTCTTACAGAACTCTTTTAAGGACATATCAAAAGTGCATACGAACCATAAACAAGCTCGGAATCACAGAATAGAGTAACCCCAATGTGCATATCAATATCATGCCTTACTTGGCTCTAGGACATGCCCAAAGAAAGAAAGGGTAAGCCTTACATACCTGTGCCACACCTTATTAGCTAGGCTTATTTGCCCAAGCTCGCTAGTCTACATTCAAGAGGATTTATACAATCATTAGATTCGTCGTCATATACTTGTCTTAGTCCTTCAAATGAATTCATTTATAATCTGTCAAAATTTTGGCAGCATTTCCCCTGTAAATACACCATCCCCGAGAATCTAGCTCGACCAATTTAACAACAACAAACCCAAGAATGCAACTCGGCCAAATTATCAACAACAATGCCAACGATCATACTATCAACTTCAATAATCAATTCAAAACGCATTACAACGCTAGTAACTCTTTTCTACGTAAGTCGACAACTTTCCATTTATATTCAATTCAACTACATACATTCAAACCAACATTGATACTCACAAGTTCAAGTACTTATTCAACATCATTCAAACGAGATCCAATAACACTTCAAGCAATCCGTACAATATTCTAAACAACCCAAAAAATATACCATGCAAACCGAAACCTTCCAAACTCCAATAGGACAACAACAACACATTTCTTTCTTCAAAATTCATCAACCACACCAACAATTCACACGTTAACAACATCATTCTCATAAATTCAAGAAACTATATTAGAATCACATTAGTTTCCACAACAAGCCACAAACAACTATAACCTCAACTTTGAATCATTAAAATTTTATTTGCATCATAGAATCCACAACACAACATCCCAAGCATACTAAATAAAATTAGTTCTTCACACCTTCACAACACAACATGTACACGACCACAACACAACCCACACGGCTCAACACCAACATGCAAGGTTTAATGAATTTCATCCATTTTCACACTCCACAACATACGCAAACCATGCATAACATTTGAAAATGAAGATTAGACCTTACCTTCTTCATTCAATTTCTTCACTCGGCTAGGGCGGTATTTTGCAAGAACAAACGTTTTGCTTGCTCCAACGACCACTCCACATTAAAGAGGACCTTCCATTTGGTAGAAAAGCTAGGAGAAAATTATTTTTCTTGATCAAAATCTAGGGGCCATATTCGGCCAGCCCTTTGGCCGAATTGTTCTCCTTCCTTTTCTTCATGTTTGTTGAATGTTCTAAAGTTGAAAATGATGAATACTTGCCTTGCTTGGTCATCCACTATCTATATATACTTAGCCTCCTACAAATACATGGTGTACACATGTACCACTCATTGTTTTAAACTAATCAAATTTGGCCAACCAAGGGGGGGGGGGGGGGGGGAGGACCCCACATCTCATGGCCACTTAGGCCATTTCATGAAAAATAATCAACTTTCCATAATTCATTTTTAACACCAAATTTTCCTTAATATCCCATACCAATAAAATCATAAGCAACTTATGCCTTAGAACAAAATCGTGGTTAAAAGTCTCTTCCTCGTATCCCGAAGTAGTCTTGTCCTTAACTTATCATGGTTAGCTCGGATTCCCAATGTAAAAAATACGGGATATAACAGAAACCTTTCCGAACACGTCTTACATTTCACTTCCTTCAACAAACTAAATTTCACCAATTCATATAACTTTAAAATCTTATAGTACACACTTTAAGCTACATAATTCTCTCGTTAATCTCGTAAGGACTTCATGTTCATCTTAAACTCACATTAGTCTACTCTCAAAGCAACAAATCCGAAATTTCCGAGATGTAACAGTGATCATCCCAACTACCTCCAAAATCCAACGCACACGCCCGTAGCATATCCTCGAGAGAGTCTGGATGGTACGCTCAGCTTGTCTATCAGTCTGTGGATGAAATGTTGTACTACGACTCACTAGAGTTCCCAAAACTTCTTGGAAAGACTTCCAGAAGTTAGCTGTAAACTGTGTCCCTCTATCAGAAATGATAGATACTAGAACACCATGAAGCCAGACTATCTTTTTGGCATAAAGCTTTGCATAATCTTCAGCTATGTATATAGTTCTGACTGGTAGGATATGAGCTGACTTCGTAAGTCTATCCATAATTACCCATATAGAATCACACTTATGCTGAGAACGAGGTAAGCCTATGATGAAATCCATATTAATCACTTCCCATTTCCCAGACGGAATTTCCATTGCTTGCAATAATCCACCGGTCTTTTGATGCTCAATTTTTACCTGCTGACAGTTAGGACATTGAGCTACGAATTTTGCTATGTCTTTATTCATTCCGGTCCATCAATATATGGATTTAAGATCATGATACATTTTCGTCGGTCCCAGATGCACAGAATAACGGGAACAATGGGCTTCCTCCAAAATCTGATGACGTAATCCTACAACATCCGGAACACACAACCTGCCTCGATATCTAAGAACTCCATCTGCAGAAATCTCAAAAGATGACTTCTTCTTCTGAGGAAGTATATTTCTGTAATGAACTAGTACGGGATCCATATTATCACGACCCAGCTAGGGGCCGCGACGGGTACCCTGGGCTAACCACCGAGCACCGCTCGTTCTATTACTCATCTTACTCATTTAATGCCATTTGATCAATTTATATTCAAATCATAAGGAAATCATCTTTCATTTGAAAAGCATAAGTACTTTTATATGCATAAACCTTTCGGCTATCAAAACAATACATATACATAGTAACAATCTCGTGAGACCATCTAACCCACACTGCGTATCTGTGAGCCTCTACTGGAGTGCTAGAAATAATGACGGGACAAGACCCCGTCGTGCCCAAAATACATATACATATATATAGACAAAAGTATAAACCCGATTAGCACCTCCGGAATAATGGAGTGCTCCTGAAAATCTACTGGTAGCTCCTATAGGTCTGCGCCGTCCCCCTGTCTACCTGTGGGCATGAACACAGCGTCCAAAGAAAACGGACGTTTGTACGAATATTGTACTGAGTATGTAAGGCATGAATGAAATAAACATGATAGAGAATCATAAATCATGAGGTGAAGGCAAATCGTGCGCGACCTTTAAGGATGAATGCATTTCATACATATATCACATATACATAATCGTCGTACATAAATCATCACAGCGTATACATCATCATGTCATATAAGTCATCATCGTAATACCGTATCTGCTCATACACATAAAACATTATCCGTATTCGGCCATGTAGGGCTCGACAACATTCGTATTCGGCCACGTAGTGGCTCGACAGTATCCGTATTCGGCCACGTAGTGGCTCGATAGTATCACATACACAATATCCGTATTCGGCCACGTAGTGGCTCGACAGTATCACATATACATCTTATAAGCATATCGTAACCTTTCATTAATGCATACATTTAACTTTAAAGACAATCTATGAAAATCACATCATATTCGTAGCATGGACTTCATATGAATATCGTCGGATAGATCTCATAATCTCTACGCTTAAGCTCATCATTACCATTATCGTTTATATAGCATATCTCTTACCTTTTGGTCTCATATGAAATCCTCTATAAACATAGACTCACAACTTTGCGGAACATTGGTCAAAGACGTGCATTAAGGCTTATGGACCATCTATAACAATGTCGGGGTGACATAAGGTCGAGAACCACCGAGTCCATTATGGAGCATTCATAAGCATTATGCCTCACCTTGAAGGAATTAGCATATAAGGTGAGTGTAGTCAATGAACAATATCAATGGACCGTAATATGGATCATTAACCTTGTAGAACCATGATATTATAGGCCTTAGTATCTTTAGACTTAGACTCATCATCATCATTACTACATTCGTAACATACCTCTTATCTTATCCCATATGGCTATTCATGAACATAGGCTCTTAGTTTTCCGGAAAATAGGAATGTCATGGAGAGGTAAGGAAAATAATATCATAGGAGTCATATAAGGATCATTAACTTCGTAGGAATATCATATCATGAGATTTATGACTTCTAGACTTAGATTCATTATCAACATCGTCATGCTCGTAACGTGTCTCTTTTCTTTATCTTGTGATGCTCTTATAATCGTAGACTCATAGTTTTTGATACGTAGGAAAATCATGAAGAATGAAGGAATATCATATCATGGGATTCATGCCTTAGAAAGAAGGGACTGGCCTTACATACCTTTGTCGTTTACTAATATGTCACTTGCTTGTTCTCCTTTAATGCCCACGTTTCTACCTTCAAGAGAAGTCGCATTAGCATTAGTTAATCGGCTATAAGAGTGTGTTACTATTTCTAGGAAAAATTGGGCAGCATTTCCTTTGTTTATACAACTTTTCCCATGTTCTATATCAACTCCCAAACGTTCATAACAACATTCATCATATCGAATCAACAATCGTCATTTGTCTACATTTACAACATTCCACCATTTTTTTCTCCAATTTCTCCACATTTATGGTTATTAGCTCATCATCACATTTTCTCATACATCACACCTATTTCATGGTCTACACGTCATTTATAACATATTTATACTCCCAACTCATCAACATTCATAGTTTAATCCAACTATCATTTAACTATGGCACTATTCACATTTTATGACCCATTTACTACACTCTTCTATAATCCAAGTGTTTCAACGTATAAATAATTCAATAATCATGAGAAAGTCATAAAACTTACCTTAGATGTGGTAGGAACGAGCCTTGAGTAGCAATACTCTTCTATACCAAAAACCCTAACTCCCTTCCTTTGAAATTTCTTAGCTTGGATGAACTTTGATGTGCTTCTTACACTTAATTTCGTGGGTTTGATGAAGTGGATCCTTAGTTTCACTTGGATTCTTGCATATGAAGTGTTTGGAAGGCTCTAGAGAACTCTTGAGTCGTGGAGGAGAAATGGGAATGAAAAAAAAAGACTTGGGTCTCTTATTAAAAGCTAAAAAAATCTGACCCGTCGGCAATTCTACGCCAGTTTTTACGGGCCGTAAAAATTTCTACGGACCGTCACAATGGTCCGTAAAGCTGCCCAGTCAAATATGGGTTTCTGTGACCATTTTACGCTGGTCTGTGTCAATTTGACGAACCGTATAATTATTTTACGGTTCGTCAAAATTTCTACGAACCGTCAAATGGTCCGTAGAACTTTTCTGCTCAGACAGTCTGTCGTAGAATGGCCATAACTTTTGATCCCGATATGCTGTGAGGGCCCACGACCTATGGTTGGAATCTCTTTCAATTATCTACAACTTTAATTCTTGGTGCGTTTCCAATTTCCAAACTTATAATAGTGTTTTGGCCCCTCCAAATCAGATTATCCGAAAATGTTTCCTTGAATCGCCCTTTTTGGATGGCTTGTGCCCATATTTGGCTTATGGGTCCTTCTCGAAACTTACTTAACACGTTATTACCAATATAAGGGACATTATAATTCTTCTCCAAAATGTCATTAAACTATCATTAATTCGATACTCGTAATTCTTGCCCGACACACAACATATATCTTGCTTTCCTTAACAACTTTCGTCTCCTACCTCAAATGTCTTTGAAATCTCATTTAGAATCATTAAATATTATTTCTTACTTATCAAAACATCATATGCATCATGCCCTTCGTCAGTCAATTCACTGTGCATGAACGAAAATTTTTCCGAGGTGTAACACATAAACTGGCGCTCTTACACCTCAACTACTAGCGACGAAACAGCTGATTTCTGAATGGTAACTCCCATATTGCCCGAGTCCATTACCCGAACCCCTAGGCTAGCTAACTGCTGAAGCTCATGAGCTAACTCTCTCTTCTTTGGCTGAACATCACATAAAATTCTCATAGATCTACGGCTAAGAGCATCGGCTACGACATTCACCTTCCCGGGATGACATAGAATGGCATCATAACCTTTCAACAACTCCAACCATCACCTTTTCCGTCAATTCAACTCTTTCTGTTTGAAAATATACTGGAGACTCTTGTGACCTGTATAATATCAACGTGAACACCATACAAATAATGCCTCCACATCTTTAACGCATGAATCACCGCGGCTAGCTTAAGATCATGGGTTGGATAGTTTTTCTCGTGTTTTCGCAACTGCCTAGAAGCACAAGCAATAACTTTATGGTATTGCATTAACACACAACCCAACCCTACTCCTGAAGCGTCACAATAGAAAATATAGCCCTTTAACCCTTCAGGAAGTGTCAGAACCGGGGCCCAAGTTAGCCTATCCTTCAGCTTCTAAAAACTACGCTTACAAGCATCCGTCCATTAAAATTTAGTTGATTTATGAGCCAGGTTCATCAATGGTTGCGAAAAGCCTTCTACAAATCTTCAATAATATCCTACCAAACCTAGAAAACTACAAACCTCCGCAGGTGTTGTAGGCATTGGACAAGTCTTCACAGCTTCAATCTTCTGCGTATCCACCTGAATACCATTGGCTGAAATAATATTCCCCAGAAAGCTCACAGAATTCAGCCAAAACTCACATTTTGAAAATTTTGCAAATAGCTCCCGAGCTTGAAGAATTCTAAGGACGGTGCACAAATGATCTTCATGTTCTGCCTCGGATCGTGAGTATACCAAGATATCATCGATAAACACAATCACAAACAAGTCTAGGAAAGGCCTAAACACATTGTTCATCAAATCCATGAATATTGCCGGTGCATTCATTAGTCCAAATGACATTACCCGAAACTCGAAATGACCATATCTAGTTCTGAAGGCTGTCTTTGGAATATATTTCTCTCTAACTCTTACCTGGTGATACCCGAATCTCAGATCTATTTTTGAGAATCATTTTAATGGAAGCCCACTTTCCTCAAGGCCATTCACAAAGAGCCACCAAGCCTGGGAACTACAACACTTACAAGCCTATTTATGAAGCGGGAGGCTCTTGAGTATACTTTTGATGAGCACGTTGGATCCCATATCCAATTGTTGATGACGATTGCTTGGAGAGAAGAAGAGGAAATGGGAAGTCACCACAATGGCTAAAAGAGAAAGAGTTGGCTATTCTTGCAAAGGAGATTTCAAGAATTTGAAGAAAGAAGAATAGCCAAACAAGGCCCTTGTCTCATTAAGGGTGTTTATGTCCTTTTGCTATCTTTTATTTCTAGCATAGTATAAATAGTTCTCTTCTTCTTCTTCATGGAAGACTTAGATTATTTTGATGAGATATTGAAAGCTTGTAAAACCCTAAAATTGAGTGTTGGAGAGCTTGTTGAAGCTTTTGGTTGTTTGAATTGTTGAGAAGGTGGTTGATTGGGAAATCAATCCCCTTTGGTCTCCTTAAGAGTTTGGTCTTCTTGAGTAATCTAATTGAAGGTCTTAATCTTTTATGGTTAGGATTGTCTTTTAGTCTTATTCAATTGTGTCAATCAATTCTGTCCTTAATTTCTTATCTATTTCTTTTATTATTATATCAATTGGTATCAGAGCCTAGATTAGGATTGTTTCAACAAATCTAGCTTGGGATTTGATTCAACAATTTTTTTTTTGAAATTTTCTTGTTGATTTTTGTTGAATCTAGTGTTAGGTTAGAGTTTCTTAGTGTTTCTAGAGTCTAAATCTTCCATTTCGAGTTGATTGGAGTTAGGGTTTTTGAATCACCATTGTTGAGCTTTGAAACTTTGAAGAATTCAAGAACATGAAAAGTGGGTCACGTGATTTGGTTGAAATTGAAGGCTAAATTCTAGTGGGCTTTGTTTTCCATATCAAAAAGAGCCTAGATCCGAAATTTAAGCGAATTCAGAGTTGGATTGAAGGTAGATGAAATTTTGAATTGTTTTTGTGTTCTTGAGGTTGTTCATATCTTCAAAAGAAGAAGGTGACCCAAGAGAGGTGTTTGATCTTCAAATTTTTAATCAAAGGGTCAAAAGGTGTTATACAGATCCAAAAAGGGAAAATACTAAGTTTGGAAGGGTCTCACAACATCAACAAATCAGAATAATTGGCTTAAAGTTCGAGAAAAAAAAGCTCCAAGGATCTGTGTGTCGCACGTGCGTCGCGTGAGAAGGATCAACATCAGGTCCGCGATGCACCTCCAACGTGCATGTAGTGCAGATTCAGAGACTAATTTTATCGCTTTGGGCCCGCGACGCGGGGTCAACACATCTGAGTGAAAAAAAAATCAAAAAATTTTCTATGTGTCCTAAACGGTTTGAATCTTTCCTAATCTCTTTCCTTTGATTCTTACAACTAATTAACAACTAGTAATTGATCTTATTAGTTGCTAATTAGTTCTTGAGTCCGAAATCATTTCGTTCCAATTCTTCTTAAGTTTTTCTCGTTTAAATATCGTTGAAACTTTCTTGATTCAAGTGCGTTTGTTTATTTGAGTCGTCCGTCCTTCTTGAGTCTACAAGAATCTTGTTATATCCCACATTTTTCGCATTCGGATAATTTAAGGTAATTGCGGGAGATTAAGAGCAAGATATAATTTTGATCTAGTTTGGTGTACAAGTTGCTTATGAAAAATTTAGAAGCGGAATTAATGAGAAAGGTCAAGGGCATAAAGGGAAATTCGCAATATGACTCATGGGAATATGGAGGAAAGACGAAGGGCAAATTTGGAATTCGAAAAAATTGTTTTCATGAATTACAAGAATTAGCCAAAATAATTGGGCTTGAAAAATTTGCAAGAAAGCCAAAGGCCCAACCGGCCATAGGGCATGGGCTAGGCCCAAGTTAAATTAATTCATGGAAATTAAATAGATGACTAAGTCATCTTTTGCTAGCATTCTCTAGAAATTTCAAGATCAAGCAAGAACAAGAGAAAGAGGAGAAAAACAACTAGGGCCTTTCGGCCAAGAGAAAATTCCCAAGAAAAATTTGCAAAAATTCTCCAAAAATCATTTTCTACCAAGTAAAGGGTGCTTGACAAGGTGGAGTTGTTGTTGGAGCAAGAAAGATTTACAATCATTCAAGTTACCAAGTTGTGGTCAAGTGAGAAGTTGAAGAAGAAAGGTGAACTCTAATCTTGTTTTATGTGTTATACATGGTTTATATGTGTTGTAGTATGCTAAAATAGATGAAATTCGTGAAGGAGAGAAATATAGTACATGGCCGTGCATACATATTTATGTGTAGGAGTCATGCTTCAATTATTTTAATTAGTGTTTGGTTGTTATTGTTGTGAATGATATGTGGAAATTGGAAGTTGAATGAGTTTGGAGAGATTGTAGTGGTGTGTACATGTTGGAGCCGTGTGTGTGTGCATGGTGTATGTGGCCGTGTATATGGCATATGTAACCATGTATATGTGTTGAATTATTGAGAAATAATGAGCAAGTTATATTTAATATTTTAGTTGTTGTGTTGTAGATTTCACATTTGTAAGTAAAGACTTGATAAGTTGGTGAAGCATTGGCAATTGGAAGATTGTGTATATTGAAAAAAAATAATGTTCTTGCATGGATAGCATGTAATGATATTAGCATGATGTTGATGGAATATATATTGTAAGGTTGCTATGGTGTTCATTGAAGTCGGAAGGTTTTGAAGAAAGTAGTAAATTGAGATCATGCATATTGAATGGAATATGTGAATTGCTAGTGTGATTGTTGAATTATGTTAATAGTTTGGCCGGGTTTGAATTCCCGGATTGTGATTGATGAGAATTTGGTTGTGTTGAATATTGAGGATGGTGTATTTACAGAGGAAATGCTGCCGAAATTTCGGTAGCCAAGTGTTTCCTTAAGATTCTAACTCTAAGAATCCTAATAAGAGTTTTGGTAAACATGACCAATTTGCAGATTTTGACGAGATTGCGACGTGAATTCCGAATAGCAAAAGAAGCGGAAAGAGGTATATAAGGCTTCACCCTTCTTTCTATGGCATGTCTTAGATGTACTAAGTCGGTTACGAGCCTCGGGGACAACCCTATTCCCCGGAATCCGCACCTAAAGTTTTCCACTTTTTGTTCAATAGAATTGAACTAGAAAGTGTACCAATTGTTGGAAGAACCTCCTACCCCCTTAGAACTTGTATAAATGGGACCCGATTACCCTAAGACCCTCACAAGTGATGCTATGACACGTAACATATGTAAATCGTATACGCTACCTCATCCGGCCCAAGGTGGGCCCGTTACTCTCGGATTCCCCTATAGTCTTGGTTGACTTACTTAAGGTGAATTCAAAGGGGACCTTTGATCCCGATCTTGTCACCGAATGATAAAGTACTATGACTACTCTAACAAGAGTGTTTCTATGGGATAATGATAACGACAATGTTAGACAAGAGAATGCGCTTGATAAGTACGACCGGAACGATCCTATGACTGAGATTTCTAAGCTAAGGATCCAATGTGAATATGAAATTGATAAACTAATTTTCTAAATCGTATTTATATCTTCTAGTTATAACTTTATTTTCTAAGACTCCAAAGCCTATGACTGTCATCTATAATGCCCACGATTTCATTCTACGGTTACTGTAACACTATTCTCCGTTGATAGTCTCACCTTAAAATTACTTGTTCCTTCAAGGTGAGACAAAGCTATCACTAGCATTCCGTAATGTAATCGGAGATCGCCGACCTTATGTCACTTCGATGAATACGTGATTTTCCTTGGCTCTCTCGTGTGATTATATGATATATGTATATAAAACGGGTATATGTGTATGGATATGTATATATATATAAGATAAAGTAAATTGTATATAAGAAATGTATATGTATGTGTGTATGGGGAAAAGGGAAGGGCCACTGTTATATCACCACCTGATTCAGCTGGATTCCATCCTGGACGCGGGATATGGGAAGAGTCGTACGCGGCGACTGTATACATATATATGATGTATGATACATATGTAATGTAATGTGTTGGGTCACCGTTGGGGAGGGGGTTGGGATAGCCGATGTATTCGGCGTCTGTAAATGTGAATGAAAGATACCGTTATTGAAATGTACTGTTTTCTGCACACGAGAATAAGAAATATAAAAATGTTGACTCCTATGCCCATGAAAAGAAACGTTTCAAAGATGAAAAGACAAGCCTACATGACAGCCGGCCTAAAGAGGGGCCTTCCTATGTACAGGTTACGTTCTTGCCTCGTTATACGCCCTATGGCTCCGTGATATTATTATTAATTGTACTCTATGTTACTGCTTGCATTGTTTTCCATGCCTTACATACTCGGTACATTATTCGTACTGACGTCCCTTCTTGTGGACGCTGCGTTCATGCCGCGCAGGTTAGCAGGTATACGGACCGGGTCTCTAGGGCTCTATCTGCAGCATTGGGCAGCGCTCCAGTCGTTCCGGAGCCTCATATCATTGGTACTATTTTGTGTATGTATTTTCGGCGTGACAGTACTCGGCCCTTTCTATGTATAAAGGTACTATGTCTAGAGGCTCGTAGACCGATATACATAGTTAGCTATGTACAGTTAAACGTATTGTATTTTGAATGGTTCGCGTCCCAGTGTAACGCGATATTAGAAAGTTTACTGCTAATGTTAATGGAAAAAAAAAATGTGCCACTGTTCATACAGGATAGCGAAGGGGTGCTCGGTACAAGTATCGGGTACTCGTCACGGCCCCTAGTCGGGTCGTGACAAATCTATTTCGACCAAAAGTAGCATTTGAATCCTTTGAGACTAACCGACTGGAACAAGCTTACAACCTTGAGCCGAAGCAATTTGTGAGGCAATCCACAAGGCACACTTGAGTGGTTGTGAGGTTTTTTATACTAACCTAACGCGTTTGCTTGTTTTATTGAGTGTCATTCATAGGTACTATGTCGTCGGAGGATGGAACACTAGTTCCCACCAGGGAACTTACTCTCATGGATCTTATGAGAGAGTTACAACGTATAAAAGGCATAATGGCAAACTTTGGAAATTGGGTGGAGTCCATGGAAAATGGTAGTCGAGAGGTGTACCATTCACCTCGGGTGGTATAACAAGAAGGTTCGAGTAGGGTTAATCAAAGTCCTTCACACATGATCACACCCGGAACCTTTCACCAAATGTACAACTCCACTCCCCAAACCATACCTCAAAATGTAACCATTTACAATCCCATTGTTACCTACCCAAATAACATTCCGATACGTCCACGAAATGACCCATTACCATGAGAACCACCCCTAAATGAACCACACCACCAACCAAATGATCCACATCCAAATGACCCTTTACCAATCCACAACCTTCCACTTATCCAACAACACAATCGGGATGATCGTTCAAATCATGAGGATGAGATAGAAGAGGCGATGCATGAACGGTATAGGAACTAAGGGATAGGCCAATAGGGCCAAGCACAAGGGATATCGAGGTAGAGGTAGAAGACATGGCGATCAACCTCACATGGGTAGGCAAGGAGGGCACCAAGATCGTGAAGCGTACCAAGGGCGAAAGCGCCAAGGTTATGATTTTGATGGAGAATATGAGAAACATTATGGCCATGGGGAGGATGAGACACGAGTCTTCATTCTACCAATATGACCTTTCAACCTTTCAAGGGAGCTTGTGATCCCGATGCATTTCTTAAATGGGTTAAGCAATGTGATAGGATATTTGAGACAAATGAAATGTCCGAAGTGAAAAAGGCTACCTACGCCATTGCTCAATGTGAGGGTTATGCTTCAACATGGTGGGAGATTCAATCGAGGGCTCGTAGAATTTTCGAGTTGCCAATGCCACCCACTTGGGGTGATCTTAAAGAAATCATGCGAAGCAAGTATGTCATCGAGCGTTACAAACAAGAACAACTCAAAAAGGTGTACACCTTGAGATAAGACAAGATAAGTGTGGAAGAATACTTCCATGAATTCCAACTTGTCAAGATGAGGATCAATTTCTATGAACAAGCGGTGCAAGAAATTTCTCGGTTTCGGGCCGGATTGAATGGTGAAATCATCTCCCCAATGAGGCTTCATAACTATAGGAACATTCAAGAAAAGATTGAAGCGGCTATTGAAGTCGAAAATGGTCTCAAAGATGACAAGACCGACAAATCAAGGGGCTATGTGAGCTCATAGAACAATAACAAAGAAAAGGGAACTTCTTCCTCTTTCTCTAATTGGAAAACGAACAAAGGTTCCATGAAAGACACCAAAAATTCTATTGAAAAAAGTGCTCAAGTTGAGAAGCCAAGTGACAAGCAACCTCAAAGGTTTGCTACAAAAGAAGGAGGTACGAAAACTCTTATTCAATGCTTCAAGTGTCATGGTTTTGGTCATAGAGCGAGTCAGTGCCCAAATTGGAAAGCATTCTATATGAGAGAAACTTATAGTGATGATGAGGGAGAATGTGAGGATGGTGTTGAAAATGTTGATCATGAAAATGAGGGACATGATAGTGAAGGGGATGGTGTTGAAAATGTTGATCATGAAAATGAGGGACATGATAGTGAAGGGGATGGTGTTGAGGGTGATGATGATCCTATTGTACCTCTCTATGTGGTACGAAGGACCATGATAAGCAAAGCAATGGATGACCCAAGTCAATGGGTAAATCTCTTCCACTCCAAGTGCATCATTAACCAAAACACTAGCATTACGATCATTGATAGTAGGACTTGTGCCAATGTTACTAGTATGACCCTTGTTGATTTCTTGAAACTTCCCACCGCCCGACATGAAAATCCTTACAAACTTCAATGGCTTAATGAATGTGGCGAATTGAAGGTGACTCGGCAAGCTATCATCAAATTCACAGTTGGGAAGTATCACGATGTTATGTGATGTTGTGCCCATGCAAGCGTGTCATCTTTTACTTGGCCGACCATGGCAATATGATAGGTATGTCAACCATAATCGGAGGACTAACCAATACACCCTTGTCCACAATAGTGAGGGTGTAGAGGAGAGTAGTTCTCAAGGGGAGAGTGGAAAGAAAGGAGAGCTCAGAGGAAAATCCAAGGTGTCGCTTTTGGCAAATTGTGGGGAAATTAAGGAGGAATTGAAAGAGCATCAACCGGTGATTCTCCTCATGCATAGGGACTATGCATTGCACAATAATGAACTAACCCCTTCTTTTCCTAGTTCTATTTCTTCTCTTTTGTAGGAATTTGATGATGTGTTCTCAACGGAACTCCCAAAAGGGTTACCACCCTTGAGGGGAATTTAACACCAAATTGACTTTGTCCCGGGGTCTTAATTGCCAAACAAACCAGCTTATAGAGCCAACCCGGATGACACTAAGGAGCTTCAAAGGCAAGTGGATGAGCTCCTTTAAAAGGGAGTTGTGCAAGAAAGTATGAGCCCATGTGCCGTGCCCATGATTTTGGTGCCAAAGAAAGATGGATCATGGCGCATGTGTGTTGATTTTCATGCCATCAACAAGATAATGGTAAAGTATCGCCATCCCATACCTCGTCTTGATGACATGCTTGATGAGTTTAATGGTTCATGCATATTCTCTGAGATAGATCCTAGGAGCGGGTATCATCAAATCCGGATGAATCCCGGAGATGAGTGGAAAACCGCATTCAAGACCAAGTTTGGTCTATATGATTGGTTGGTGATGCCTTTTGGCCTCACTAACGCTCCTAGTACTTTCATGCATTTGATGAATCATGTAATGAAACCCACCGGCCCCTCACATGGCCACAATATATCATATAGTTTCATTTACCCATCAATATAGTCAAGTAAGGAAATGGATTACCTGCAGGCGTCGGGAACAAATGGGGATACTTATTCTTCATTTCATCTTCGGCTTCCCAAGTCACCTCTTCCCTATTGTTGTTTCGCCACAATACTTTGACAGAAGCTATATCCTTAGTATGTAATCTTCTAACTTGGCGATCAAGTATAGCTATGGGGCTCTCCTCATAGGACAACACCTCTGTCACCTGGACATCATCTACAGGAAATACTCTGGAAGGGTCACCAATGCATTTACGAAGCATTGATACGTGAAATATTAGATGTACTGCTTCCAAATCGGATGGTAGGTCCAACTCATATGCAACCATTCCTACTTTACGAATAATCTGATAAGGCCCAATGTACCTCGGGCTGAGCTTACCCTTCTTGCTGAATCTCATCACGCCCTTCATGGGTGATATCTTCAGGAATACCCAGTCACCAACCTGAAATTCTAAGTCTTGACATCGATTATCTGCGTATGCCTTTTGTTAACTCTGGGTTGCCAATAATCTTTCCTGAATAAGCTTCACCTTATCAACAGCTTGGTGAATCATGTCTGGGCCTATCAACTTCGTCTCACCAACATCGAACCAACCAATAGGTGACCTGCACTTCCTCCCATATAAGGCCTCGTACGGTGCTATCCGAATACTAGAATGGTAGCTATTATTATAGGCAAACTCAATAAGTGGCAAATGATCACCCCAACTACCTTTGAAGTCAATAATACAGGCTCGCAACATGTCCTCTAGCGTTTGAATAGTACACTCCGCCTGCCCATCAATCTGAGGGTGAAATCCTGTGCTGAGACTCACCTGTGTCCCCGATCCCTTCTGGAACGATCTCCAGAAGTTAGCTATAAACTAGGCTCCTCTGTCTGAAATAATGGCTGTGGGAACCCCATGAATTCTTACTATCTCCCTGATGTATAACCTCGCATAGTCTTAAGCTGAATAAGTAGTCCTGACTGGAAGAAAGTGGGCTGATTTTGTCAGCCTATCTACAATAACCCATATAGAGTCATACTTCGGCTGAGTGCGAGGTTAGCCTGTAATGAAGTCCATATTAATCACTTCCCATTTCCAAGTTGGGATCTCCATCTCCTGCAATAATCCACCAGGCTTCTGATGCTCGACCTTAACTTGTAGACAATTCGGGCACTGAGCAACAAATTCCGCTATATCCCTTTTCATACCATCCCACCAATATCAGCATTTGAGGTCATGATACATCTTCATTGACCCTGGATGAACAGAGTAAAGGGCATTATGTGCCTCTCCCATAACCTTCCGTCGTAGCCCGGCAACATCAAGTACGCACAACCTGCCCCTATACCGTAGCACGCCGTCAGGTGCAACCTCGAATGGGGTCTTCTCCTTTTGAAAGGATGTATCCTTATACAGTGTCAGAATAGGGTCCTCATACTGACGTCTCTTTGCCTCTTCTATGATAGAAGACTCAGCAACTTCTTGAACAGAAACTCCAATACCTCCAGAATTAGCCAGACGGACCCCAAGGCTAGCTAGCTAATAAATCTCACGAACCATCTCCTTCCTTTCCGGCTGCACATCCGTCAAGCTGCCCATGGATTTACAGCTAAGTGCATCTGCTACAACATTTGCTTTCCCCGGATGTTATAGAATATCAATATCATAATCCTTTAATAACTCTAGCCACCGTCTCTGTCGTAAATTCAGCTCTTTCTGCTTAAAGATATATTAGAGACTCTTGTGATCCATATAGATATCAACATGAATGCCATTTAAATAATGCCTTCATATCTTCAAGGCATGTATCACTGCTGCCAACTCCAGATCATGAGTAGGATAATTTTTCTCGTGCTTTCTGAGCTGTCTGGAGGCGTAGGCTATAACTCTGCCATGCTGCATTAATACACAACCTAGTCTAACACCTGAAGCATCACAATAGATAACATAGCGATCCGGTCCCTCAGGAAGAGCTAGAATTGGAGCCGTCGTCAACTCGTCTTTCAGCAACTGAAAGCTTTGCTCACAAGCATCCGTCCACTAGAATTTATCTTCCTTCTGAGTTAGCCTTGTTAAAGGCGCTGAAATCGAGGCGAGCTTCTCTACGAATCACCTATAATATCCTGCAAGCCCCAGAAAACTACGTACCTCAGTAGGAGTCGTAGGTCTAGGCCAAGTCCTTACTGCCTTAATCTTCTACGTGTCTACCCTAATACTGTCAGCTCCAATAATATGCCCCAAGAATGCTACTGAAGTCAACCAGAATCCGCACTTAGAAAATTGAGCATACAACTTTTGATGCTGAAGTACCCTAAGTACCGTCCTCAAATGGTCCGCATGCTCCTCTTCTGAGCGTGAATAAACCAAAATATCATCAATGAATACGATAACGAACGTATCTAGGAATGGTTTGAATACTCGGTTCATTAGATCCATAAACACTGCTGGGGCATTGGTCAGCCCAAAAGACATCACTCTAAACTCGTAATAACCGTATCGGGTCCGGAATGTCGTCTTTGGGATGTCTGCCTCCTTTACCCACACCTGATGATAACCTGACCGCAAGTCTATCTTCGAAAAACACCTAGCGCCCTGCAACTGGTCAAATAGGTCATCAATCCTGGGGAGAGGATACCTGTTCTTTATCGTTACTTTATTCAGCTGCCTATAATCAATACACATCCACAACGATCCATCTTTCTTCCTCACAAATAGTACCGGTGCTCCCTACGGTGATGTACTAGGCCTGATGAGGCCTTTTTCTAACAAGTCTCTCAGTTGTTCCTTCAATTCCTTCAACTCTGCAGGTGCCATCCTATAAGGAGGAATAGATATAGGCTGAGGACTTGGCAATACATCTATAGTGAACTCTATCTCCCATTTTGGAGGGAGACCTGGGAGCTCATCGGGGAATACATCTGGGAATTCATTAACTACCGGGACTGATTGAAGAGCCGGTACCTCTACTTTCATATCATGTACTCGAACCAGATGATAAATATAGCCTTTCCTAACCATCTTCCTTGCCTTGAGGTATGAAATAAACTTATCCCTAGGCGATGTTGTATTCCCTCTCCATTTTATAATCGGCTCTCCTGGAAAACGAAACCGAACTATCTTTTCACTGCAATCAACATTAGCATAGCAAGAAGCCAGCCAATCCATACCCATGATAACATCAAACTCAGTCATGTCTAACTCTATCAGGTCTACTATGGTATGACGATTATATATACCCACCGAGTTGTTATACCCCGTAAGAGTCCGTGCTATTTTAATTAAGACAAGAAAGAATGAGTTAAGAATGTTCAAGAAAAGTTAATCGAGTTAGTAAGAATATCGTTATATATATATGGTTGCCTTAAGTATCCCGAGGTGACATCGTAACCTAAAGGATTTGAAATCGCGTTATGAGCGTATATGAGTATGTATATGTATGTATAAGAGGTTACATGAGGGTCGGAAGAGGATTAGAAGTTAAACGAAGCTGAACGAAATGAATCCAAACAACTTCAGAAAATATCTCGGACCAGATTTTTAGCCCATATTGTTGGAGGCATATCTCCTAGTATATGAGGAGTTTTAAGGTGTTTCAAAATTCTAAAATGAAGTTCATCGAGTATAGTTTCTAACGCAACAAACCTCTCGTCAAAACGATATCTGGATAAGCAGATATGGACGATACAAGTTGGGCTGGTGGGGCAGAAAATTGTAACCCGAACCAAACATTCACATTTCGGCCCATGAGGCCCATTAACGTCAAGTATATAAGGAAAAATTATTTGAGGGCTTTTCATTTAACATAAAATCTTCCAAGAACATTAGAGAGAGAGAGAGAAAACTTCAAGGCTAAGAAGGTCATTTTGATCAAAATCCGAGCCTCGAATCCCGAAGCTCATGAAGAGAAAAGCATTGTACGTTGAGTTGCCTTCAATTTGAGCTAAATATTGGTCTTGGGGAATGAAATTTTCGTGTTTGAGCTGCTTCTAAGGTATTTATAAGATTCATTTTATGTTATTAAAGTGTTTATTTAGAGTTTTAACGAATTAGAACGGAGAAAACAACATTATAAACTCGTTTGTTGTTTTGTTGAGATTTATGGATTAGGGGCTGTTTTAATTGAAATTGATGGACTGATTTGAATTAATATTTTGGTTGTTGTAATCATAGATTATGTGATGAGAATGAAGGAATTTGAAGGTTAGAGTTGGAGTTAAAAATTGTTGTGGGTTGTTGTAAGGATTATAGAGATAATAATGTGGTTTAGTTGCATATGAATAGATGATGTGGTGTCGTGTGGCTGCTGTTGTATTTCTCAGAAATTTGCTGAAAAGATTGCATGGAATAAGGTATAAGAAGTGCATACGGGCTGCTTGGTGTATTGCAAGTGTTCGTTAGAATTTCGGGCATCGTTATGTTATAGTTGGGGGCTGTTTTGATATGTTGTTGTTCTTGTTGAAATAAATGAATTGAAGATATGGTTGTGTCCATATGTTATTGTTGGTATTTCTGTGTCAACAGGAGAGCAATTGGAAATTCGGATAGGCGAGTTTATAGGGGAAATGCTGCCGAAATTTCGGTAGGCAATTATGTGATTAAGCTTAGATTCTTGAAAAGTTTGAAATTGACAATTGGTAAACATGACCATTTGTAGATTCTGGACGAAATTGGAATTGAAGCCAAGCGAGCATAAGGCGCAATCGAGGTATGTAAAGCCTTCCCCTTTGTTCTTTGGCATGTCCTAGGTGTGCTAGGTGGAGATTTTAGCCTCGGGGGCAATTCTGCTCATCGGAAACCGAGATTGATTTCTTGGTACTATTCATTCAATTCAATTGAACTTCAAAAGGTGCTTTTGTTGAAAAAAAGTGGTTAAACCTCCATAACTTTCACAAATGTAATCCAATCACTCCGAAACTTTCCTGGATGACTCCGTAGAGTCTAATGGGTGTGATTCATGTCCGCCACCCCGACTTGACCCGAGGTGGGCCCGTTACCCCCGGCGCCCCTCCTATGGTTTTGTTTGTCTTACTTCGATGCGACAAGTCTAGGGACTTATGGCTATTGTCCCAACTACTAAACGGGAGATATTTTATCTATCCTGAGACGGATTTTAATTATTATTGAACCAACTGCGGGGACAGAAACCCTGATATGTGTTGTATGGCTTTGGCCAATGTACTCTTGTCCGGAGTTCGCAGGTAACTCCTGGTTATTATGTTGTTTACTATACGATAGGTGTTATGACCACATTCATGAGCGTTATAAAATGTTTTTGACATCTAAAACGTTTTGAAAACCTTACCCTGATAATTTGGATAAACTACTTATCTTCTGTATTTTCTGATATACGATTTTGGCATACCTGAATCTTGTGTGATGCATGATCCTGACACGTGTGATTTATGTTTGGGAAGTACTGATTTGGTATCCTGTATGGTTGTTTTCTGTTTCACCGAGTCCCGGGCCAGTTATGTGAATATGCGCATATGTAATATTGGCCGCTGGACCCTCGACCGCGGCGTGTCCGACATTGACAGCTGGACCCTTGACCGCGTCATGCCGGACGTGTGGCATTGACTGCTGGACCCTTCACCGCGTCTGCCGCACTTGTGATTGTGCCTGACATAGACCGCTGGACCCTTGACCGCGGTATGTCAAATGTGTGATTGTGACCGCTGGACCCTCGACCGCGGTATGTGTGATTGTAACCGCTGGACTTTGGTCGCGGTATGTGTTGTTATAACCGCTGGACCCTTGGCCGCGGTACGTGTGATAGTGACCGCTGGGTACTTGGCCGCGGTATGCGTGGTAGCGACCGCTGGACTTATGGCCGCGGAAATTGTGCGTTGATTCTTTTATATGTGTGAAACAAAAATGTTTTTCAAAAGAAAGTAAAGCATTTTGACATTCTAACTGCCGTATTTGCCTGCTGGAACCTCTTGGGTATGACTTGTGCACTAGAGGCGACCCTGTGGCGACCTGGTTATTCGTGCACACCCCAATGCACTGTCCATTGCGCCCCTCACTAAAGGGCCGAAACCTGAGGTAAATGTATACTACCTGTGCTTGTGTAAGTTTATGATTCTGCATGCATGGTTCTGCCTATTACATTTCTGGACAGCGGATTCGGAGAATGATTCTGTTGGTGTTGCTTCTGCATGATTGAGCCGGACTATGCTTCAGTCAGCTATAATTCTACACCCCTAGCTTCGGTTGCGGGTATATCAGTCGCACTCTGTGCCCCGATCCGCACGATGATCCTGCCAGTTAGGCTTTGTACCTCTGTTTCATATCACGATTCAGACGGCTACACCCGGTGCTTATGATATATATCGTGGTCCTGGCCACACACTCTGTATTTCCGTTTCGGACTCGGATCCGATACTACCTGTTCTATTTCTATACTTCTGGCTCGGTTTTGCTTATATTGTTATATTTCCGCTTTACATACTCGGTACATTTCCGTACTGACCCCCTGTTTTTCGGGGGCTGCGTTTCATGCCGCGCAGGTACTCCCAGTTGAGTTGAGGACAGATGGAAGATGTTCCAGTGCAGATGGCAAGCTCCATTTGTTCCCGGAGTGCTGCCGAGTCAGATTCTGTATGTTATGCTTTTGGGATCTTATTAGAGACTTTGTAGACAGTGTCGTGGGTATTGGTTGTCGGTCTGTGTACGTAATGAATTTTGTATGATCACAAATTTGTTCGGCTTGAAAGCCACGAGAAATAATATTTCTGAAAGAAAAGTTTTGCTATGTACTTTATTATTTGTTTTAAAAAAAAAAAAAAGAGTTGACGTGATTTTATGTGCAGCGAGAGTCTGAGGGTTCGCTCGGGCCTAAGTAAAGGTCGGGTGCCCATCACACCCCAGCGAGGTCGGGGTGTGACACGAGTAATTCCTATATACTTGCCTAGCTATGACCGAATCTCCTACCGGTGTAGCTACCTCGAATAGTTCTATCAACTCAGGTTCTATTCCGATTCTACTAGCAACAAAGGGGGATATATATGCTAAGGTGCAACCTGGATCTATTAATGCATATATGTCCCGGGAGAAAATCAATAATATAAATGTAACCACCTTCGGTGACGCCTCCTGATCCTGCCTACTAGCCAAAGCATATATACGGTTCGAAGGACCGCTAGAACTGAAAGCTCTGCCACGACCTCTACCACGGCCTGCTGGCGTCTGAATACCCTGCCTCGGGGGGTGCATAGCTACATAAGAGGATGAGCCAGCAACCGACCGAGTAGGCTGAGCCATAGCACCTGTACCACCTCTATAAGGACACTCCCTCATCACATGGCCTTGACGGCCGCAAGAAAAACAAGCACCTGTAGTGACATGACATTCCCCAAAATGAGGCCTACCACACCGAGAACACCGAGGCAAAGGTGGCCTCGACTGACTCGAACCCCTGTTCATCTGTGAACCTGAAGCCCTGGAGTTCTGACCGGCTCCTGAATACCCTGTGCGGTCGAATCCCCTACTCAGAAACCATGAGGGTGCACTCTGCGCTGGTTGGGAAGAATATCTAGCATGCTGCTGAGGCTACCCGCCTCGAAACTCACGGGAATAACTCGCCGACCTAGCCCTCTTATGTTGGCCTCTGTCATGGTCTCTATCTGGCTGACGTCCTCTGTGTCGATCCTCTACCCCTTGCGCGTACGCCTGTACCCGAGCAATATCCATACCTAGCTGAAGAGCCACTGCCATACAGCCATCAATCAAATAACGATCTAGTCTCATAACATAACGATGTACTCTATCCGCCAGTTCAGCTACAATAGTCGGCGCATATCTAGCCAACGAATCAAACTCAAGACTGTGCTCTCGGACGCTCCTGCCATTCTGCCTCAAATGTAGGAATCTATCGACTGTAGCTCGCCTCATCTCTAGCGGCAGGAAGTGGCCCATGAAGGCTTCCACAAACTCATCCCATACTGTTGGAGGAGCACCCTCGCCCCTAGATAACTCCCAAGAATCATACCAATTAACAGCTACATCCCGTAATCGATACGAGGCCAAATCAACAGACTCAGTTTGAAGACTTCATTATCCTCAATGTACGCTGCATCTGCCAAATAAACTCCTGTGGATCATCCTCAAGCTTTGACCCAAAAAAACTCTAGAGGATTACAATTTAAGAAGTCACAAACCCTCGAACTATCAGATCTATCCGCACGGTCAACTCCTAGTCCATGCCTGCGAGCCTGCCCTGCCACTATTCTGGTCAGCAACTGAACTGCATCTCTCACGGCCCTATCCTCCGCCCCTGGCTGGGGAGCTGGAGGATTAGGTGTTGGGGCATCGGGAGCTGGCGGTGGCGCTGCCCTCTGAACCGGAGCAGCTGCGGCTCAAAGATCCTCTGGAGGTGGCGATGTAGCAGAGCTCGCTGACTGAAGTACCGTCTCAGGCATCAACTGGGCATGAGCCTTAGTAACTCTCTGAGTCTGACTAGTATCTCCTGCTACTGATTTGACCTTATGGGCAGCTGTCGCTTTCTTTGGAGGCATAGCTGAAAACACCATAATTCGTTAGAGGAGATTATCCTGATAACATAGCTTTATCGCACGATCTAGAGTAAGAAAGAAAGATAACATCCTAAATGTCCTGTAGCTTCCTGTTTATAGATGTGGTGCACAACACACTGATAAACAAGACTCTACTAGACACATTCTGTAGACACTCCAAGGATGAACTGCTCTGATATCACTTTTGTCACGACCCAAACCGATGGGTTATGACTAGCGCCCGAATTGGTCACTCGTGTACGAAACTGTTAGATACAATCAGACTGATACTAAGAACAATATGGTAATCTGTAAAGGCATGCCGTGGACTCATAATGCCATATATAATAATGAACCTGTTTCATGAGCAGTCACATTTAACCCAACATAACAAAATATGCAGGCCGAGAAGGCTGCCACTATACACGGGAGTACCCAAAACGAACTACATTTGTATAGCTAACCAGATCATATATATACAACCCACATGTGTCTACAGACCTCTAAGAGTATAGCAGAATCTATGTAAAAAGGATCTGTACCAAAATAACTCAAGCTCCAGAACAATGGAGCTCTCCAAGCAGCTGGGCGAAAGTCCAAAGCTGAAGGATCACCAAACTGTGTGTATGTACCTGCGGGCATGAAACGCAGCCCCCGAAGAAAGGGGGTCAGTATGAAAAATGTACTGAGCATGCAAAGCATGAAGTACAATAAAGAAGATCATGACTGAGCAAAAAGTTGACAGGAGACGAGTATGATAATCAAAGATACCAATGCATCTGTGCCTTATAAGATGAGACATGCATAAATATATAATTGTTACACCTCGGGAAAATCTTTCGTTGGTATGCGGGTGAATGACCCAGTGATGAGCACGAGTGTATGATGTTTCCATGAGTAAGAAACGACATTTGATGACCCTAAATAAGATTCCAAAGGAAATCACAATAAGAGAGAGGTTATGCTCCATAATGAATAATTATAGGTTTTGGAAATGTGAAAAGTTGCAAGTTTGCATTCTTGCCAGTAGTCATAAAATGAAATACGGACCGTAAAGTGGTATACGGTTCGTAAACTGCAATGTCGTATTGTGGCTTCCAAACTTCAAACTTTCTTCCAAATGATCAATGGTTAAATACGACCTGGAATACGGACCGTAAAGTGTTTTACGGCCCGTAAACCATGATCGTAAATCACCATGTCCCGGCCTGAGTTTCTGGTTCTGTTATGATTAAATACGACCACGAAGGACTGTCCGTAAACTGGAATACGGACCGTAAACCAAGTTTACGACCACTGTGCACTTCAACTCAGATTTTTAAGTCATTAAATAAGGGGACCAAGGCTTATTTCATTTCACTTCTACATCGCACCCCTTCTCTCTAAAACATATCTCTACATATATTCCACAAGTTTTCAAGGGTTTTTAGTGATCAACAACACAAAATAAGTGAATCATGTGTAAGCAAACCCATTAAAGATCATTCAAGTCAAGAAATCCAAATGGAGAAAAACTAGAGTTTTTGCTCAAGTGGAGTATTTCGACTAAGGCTTGTTCCTACAACATATAAGGTAAGATTTATGGTATTTATATGTTGTTTAAGATATTTGGAAGTTGAAATGCTTGGATTTTAGAAGAGTATAGCAAAATGGGTCATGAAAGATGAATAGTGACGTTTTGAGAAATAGTTTGAATTGAATCATGATTGTTGTTATGTTGTGATATGAATGGGTTATAAATGACGTTAAGATCATGAAATAGGCATTGTATGTGAGTGGACGAAATCGTGTGTTATGGTCTTGAATATGGAAAATTGGAAGTGAATTGAGAATATGGATAATGTAGATGACTAAAGGCTATTGTTATGATATTGTAAATGTATTGTTGACGTTTGGGAATTGAATTACGATATGGAGGAATGTTGTATAAATAAAGGAGATGCTGTCCGATTTTCCCTAGATTTAGCCATTTGTGCTAGTTGTCAATTCTAACGATAGTATGACCTTGATGAAGGTATAAACGCAAGTGTGGAAGGGAACGTGCAAGTGTTATATAGTCGAACGAAATGGTATGTAAGGCTAACCCTTCTTTCATAAGACATGGTTCTTTGGCCAAACATCTAAATCTCCTATAAGACTATGATTCCCTTCAAACGATTTGATTCTCCGAGCTAGTAAGCTCCCGATGCTCAATGTGCTACGATTGTACTAAGTTCCTCGTATGACGAGTAAGCCTATAGGGTAGATGTAACGATAATGACAATGATAGTAATGATGATGAGAATAAAATGATGCTAAAGATGCTTATGAGCTATTACATGTATGTGTGCCTATGAAGGGCTATAATAAGACCCCGAGCTTATGACGCCGGGTAAGAATATATGTATATGAATATGTATAGAGTATGTATATGATTATGAAACGCGCGCGCACTTCTGCAGAGGGTACGGATAACCCTGATGCCTTGGTAGGGCCAGGTATGTATGACCTTGAGCCTTGGTTGGCCAAGTATGTATGAAACACCGAACCTTTATAGTCGGGCACGCTATAGGTATATATATATATATGTGTGTGTGTGTGTGTATGACATCAATATGAGTGTGAATATGTTATAAAAATGAATGTGAAGGTAAATAAATACGGATATGGATGCATGTACACGGATACGCAATAGAAATGGAATGTCCTCGTGGAAAGAAAGTAAGCGCTATGACGATGATATTATTATCTCCCATGTTATGCTATATCATATGTTGACTCTTAAGCTTTCATATTGATATTGATCATGCTTTACATACTCAGTACATTCTCCGTACTGACGTCCTTTTGTTTGTGGACGCTGCGTCATGCCCACAGGTGCACAGCGAGACAGACTTGATCCTTAGCTACTTTCTCAGAGATTACATAGCAGAGCTCCATTTCATTCGGAGCCGTAGCTTTTGGGTACTTATTCTTTTGTTTACATAATTATAGGCATAGCGGGGTCCTGTCCCGCTCATGTGATATGTTATAACCTTCTTAGAGGCTCGTAGACATGTGTATGTGGTTAGATGTGTTTGGCTTTGTTATCCTATATTTTTGTATGTCATTTTGTTGGCCTTGTCGGCCCATGTACATTGATGTGGCATAGATTCCTATGATGATATAAGAAATGTTGTCGTCCAATTGGGACTAGTATGATTGATGGCTAGAATGCTTGATTTGATTTATGGCTCACCTAGACGTTATGTGAAAGTATGTTAAAGGGGTGCCTGGGTGGGGTAGCGCCTGGTGCTCGTCGCGGCCCTAGTCGTGTCGTGACAATAATATACCGTACCCGGCCCTCCAGTGAGGTTTCACGACCTAGCTAGGGGCCCCGACGGGTTCCTGGGGCTAACCACCGAGCACCGCTCGTACCATTACTTCTTAGACCCGTTCAACGGTCATTTATCGATTTCATGCTCATTTTACAAAGGAAACTGTTTTTCATTACAAAACATAATGCTTTTATACAATAACATATATCATTACATTTACGCAATGTCCACGTCGTGAAACCACATAACCCACATTGAGTATCTATGAGCCTCGATGGAATGACATATACAAATATACACAAAAGAATCATCATAAGCACCTCCGGAACAAAGGAGTGCTTTCGGTCAGCTATCAGCTTCTAAGAGTCCGCAGCAAGATCTCCTCCCTGTCTACCTATGGGCATGAACACAGCGTCCAAAGAAAACGGACGTCAGTACGAACATTGTACTGAGTATGTAAGGCAGGAATGAAATGAACAATGTCATAGAAACATCATGTATCATAAGAAAAGATATAACCTGCTTGAGTGTTATAAGCAACATACTTTTTACATATATCATATTTTACATCATCATAGTATGTGTTTTATCATATCTCATATATCATGACATTCATCATCACATACATCATCACATACTTCATCACGTACATCGTCACATCGTACTCCGCATCATTAACCGAGTCCGGGTAATCCTCATATGCCGCCCACTAATGGTGATCATGCCCGGCCCTCTAGGCACGGTGTAAACATAGCAGCCCGCCTTAGCGGTGAAATGCCCGGCCATCTAGGCGCAGTGGAATCATATGCAGCCTGCATTCGCGGTGACATGCCCGGCCAAATAGGCACGGTATACACATCTCATAGCATAGCATTATCTTACCATTTCTCGGCGTCTTATACATATCATCATTGTATTAAAACTAGAATTGTTAATCACCTTTTAGACACATCGTATATTAGCATTAAGAGCATACATTAAGCTTTAAGGGCAACCACACTATGTTAGGGTGACGTAAGGTCGTGAACCCCCGATTGTATTATGAACACTTATGAGTATCGTGCCTCGCCTTGAAGGAAATAGAGCATAAGGCGAGTGTTAACAAAGATATCATCATTAGCGTTATAGGAACATCATGCCACAATTTCTTGAATCACTATACTCTAGCTCTTTATCATCACCACCATATTCATATGTAATTCAATATATTGAAGGACTCATAGGCTTCGTTTTGTAGAAGGATGATACAAGACTTGAAGGATTCATGCCTTTTGAAAGAAAAGATAAGCCTCACATACCTTTGTCGTTTAACTATGCTATCATTTGCTTGATTTCCTTTGATGTCACGTCTCTACCTTCAAGAGAGAATTCGCACCATCGTTAGTCAATCGATGAGAAGAACGCGCTACTATTTCTAGGAAAAATTAGGCAACATTTCCTTTGTTTCTACTACTTTTCCCATGTTTCATTCCAACTACCAACCATTTACAAAAACATTCAAAATATTGTATCATCAATCGTCATTTATCTACATCTACCACATCCCACCATTTTTCTCCAATTTCTCCACAATTATGGGTTTTTAGCTCATTATCACATTTTCTTATATATCACACCCATTTCATGTTCTACACGTCATTTATAACATCTTTATACTCACAACACATCAACATTCATAATTCAATCCAACTATCATTCAATTATGGCACTATTCACATTTTATGACCCATTTACTACACTCTTCCATAATCCGAGTGTTTCAACGTATTAATACTTCAATAATCATGAGAAGGTCATCAAACTTACCTTAGATGTTGTAGGAACGAGCCTTGAGTAGCAATACTCTTCTATACCAAAAACCCCATTTCACTTCTTTTGCAATTCCTTGGTGTAGATGAGCTTTGATGAGTTTCACACTCTTGATTCCATTGATTTGGTGTTGTTGATCTTGATCTTCCTTTGATTCTCTTGTGGATGAAGAGTAGAGAGAGTTCTAGATATTTCTTGACTTGTGGAGAGTGGAAATAAAATGAAAATGAATGAGAAAGGGTCCCTTATATTAATCACAAAATCTGATTTTTATGAACAGTAGTTAGAGTGCACAGTGGCCGTAGACCCAGTTTACGGGTCGTATTCTGGTTTACGGTCCGTCCTTCACGACCGTATTTAAGCATAACAGAACCAGAAAGGTATATTGGAGTTATTGTGGTTTACGGTTGCAGTTTACGGGCCGTATTTCAATTTACGGTCTGTATTCTGAGTCGTATTTAACCATTTAGGCATTTGGCAGAAAGTTGAAATTTTTGAAGTTTGAAGGACGATGGCAGTTTACGGTCCGTAAACCATTTTACGGGCCCGTATTCTATTTTACGACCAACTGGGCCAAAGTGCAAATCTACAACTTCCACATTTTTAAAGCCTATAAATAGTCATTCCCTTCTTAGTAAAACATTGTACCCTCATATTCTTCATTAGTCTATTCGTTGTACGTTCACGGGAAACTTTCCGAGGTGTAACATTCTTCCCCCCTTTTGGAACATTCGTCCTCGAATGTTAAGTTAGTGGGGATTCTAGAAAAAATTCGCCAGAGTTTCCCCTGTAATATGGCGCTACCATCCTGTCATAGCAACCCATAATATCATACCATTGCCTCACAGGGCCATAACACAATAAAATTCCAAGAAATGATGGGAGTAGGGGTGTTCAGATACTTTAATTATTACACTTCATTTAATGCATACATACCTTATATTGCTGGCGTTTCACCTTGAATTTCTCCTGGGTGTTGGAATAAGCACGGGTACTTGGACTTCATACTCTCTTCCGTTTCCCACGTTATTTCCTCTCGGTTATTGTTTCGCCATAAGACTTTAACTGAAGCTACTTCTTTATTTCAAAGTTTTCGCACTTGCCTGTCTAGAATGGCCATAGGCACTTCTTCATAGGTTAACTTTTTAGTCACCTGCACATCATCTATCGGGACAATCTTTGTGGGATCTCCGACACACTTGCGGAGCATCGAAATCTGAAAAACTGGATGAACTGCTTCAAGCTCAGAAGTCAAGTCCAGTTCATAGGCTACATGACCCATTTTACGGACAATTTTATAGGGTCCAATGTATCTGGGACTTAATGTTATATCTTATTACATCCGGCATTTTTGCATATTCGAAAAATTTGAGATAACTTGACTTGTAATGAATGAGGCCATATTTGGACCTTACTTGGTATGAATGTGTAGGCTATGAATGCATTGGTGTGAAATTACGAAAGGAGGCCAAAGGCAAAATATGAATTTTGGAAATTGGTTTCGGAAATTACCAAACAATTGGTAGCCAATTGGGCTCAAAAAGAAACAAAAAAATGAAAAATGAGGCCCAACAAGGGGAAGCCCAACCGGCCATAGGTTGGCCCAAACCCACAAATTATTATGTGGTTAATTAATTATATATGTGGATAAGCTTGCTAGAAGCTTCAAGAAAAACAAAGAAAAATCAAGAACAAAAAAAAAAGAAAGAGGTCACGGCTAGAGAGGAGAAAAAGAGAAAGGAGAAAGATAAAATTCTTGGAGCCTAATCTTGGGTTCAAAAATTCATTTCTTGTGGGATTATTACCAAGCTCAAGATTCTCTACAACTTGGTATAATTATTTTGGCAAGAGGACAACTCTAGTGGCAAGTGAAGAATTTGAAGAAAAGGTAAGAATTTCATGCCTTTGTTATGTTATGGAAGGTGTATGCATGTTGTAGAGTGTGGAATTGAGTAAGGAGTATGAAACTTGTGTGTAATGTGTATGAATATGTGTTGGCCGTGTGGGAGGTTTTGACCGTGTGTGTGTGTGTGTGTTGTATACTTATGATGAGTCGAAATTATGTTATAATCTAGTTGTGGTGATGATGGAATTTGTATTGGAAATGAAAGTTGAATGAATTAATGAAAGTTGAAAATTTTAGTGCATGGCCGTGTGGATGTATAAATATGTGTGTGTGGCCGTGTAATGCTATATGTTGGAGAGAACATGGATTTGTTATAATTAGTATGTTAATTGTGTGGTAATCTTGTGATGAAAATGAGAAAAAGTGTTGTTAATTGGTTGTCGGAAAGTAGATGATTTTAGTATAGTTTATGTGATTATGGGAATGAAATTGTAAGAATATGCTATGGATGTTTATGCTAAAGATTGGAGGTTGCGGGTGAAATATGCCCTTAGTAGGAAACTTGTATATTGCGTATATCTTATGTGTATTTGGTGAAAACGATATGATATGCCTCCGATTCATGTTGTAATGATCTTGATGAGTGATGAATATGAAAATGGTAAGATTGGTTTGAAAGTGTAAGGTCGGAATGGAAGATGTTATGTTATGCCGGAAAGATGGCTAGTTATGCCATATTAGGTGTCTTGTAATGCTTGTTGTTGTTATTGATGTTGTTTCTGGGTTGCTGTGTTGATAAATTAAGCCGAGCTAAGTCTCGGGGATGTTATATGTATAAGGGAAATGCTGCCAAAATTTCAGTAGGCAAATATGTGCTTAAGTTTGGAGTCTTAAGGTTTGAAATTGACAATTGGTAAACTTGACCATTTGTAGATTCTGGACGAAATTGGAATCGAAGCCAAGCGAGCGTAAGACGCAATCGAGGTATGTAAAGCCTACCCCTTCATTCTTAGGCATGTTCTGAACATAATAGGCTCGGCCGCGAGCCTTAAATACGACTCCGTTCCTCGGAATTCGAGATGGAAATCCGCTCCAATTCCTTCAGTAAGACTGAATCCATTACCTAATAACTTGTCTTCAAAGTGAACCTTAAGTATGCAACCTTCCTAAACGGAGTCGGAATACTTCCAAATCATTATGGACGACCTCATAAGGTCTACTATCTGTAATTTACGTACGCCTCCTCAGGTTGGTCTGAGGGGGGCCCACAAGGCCCGATACTTTCTGTATAACTTTAACTACTTTGTTTTTGTCCGCCTTTCTCAGACAACATCTGGATTAACATTCTAATCATGATATGACGATATTTTTCTATAAATATTACAAAATGATTTTGACATCTGAAAGTCTTACTCTGGTAATAATCTGTCGTGCCTTCCTAAGTAGGATATAGGCGCGTATTATGAACACTATCCGATTACTCTGATTTGACTCGCCGTTTGGCATACTTCAGTTTGATTGAGTCTGTATAATGATCTGTATGTATGTGGTTTCTCATTAATCTTTTCGTGGATGTATCAATGCTTCCTTCACTGCGCCCGGGCCAGGTTCTGTTATCGTGCATACTCCTCTGCATTGTTCACCACGTCCCTCGGTGTGCGGGCCGGGATCTGTTTATATCTGTACGATATTATGATTTGTGTATGGGGATGGCGGCCAGGATGGCATATGATCTGATTCTGTCTATCCACCGCGTCTCGTACTAAGAGGGCCGGGTTCTGTTACCGCGTCCCTCATGAGAGGGCCGGGATCTGTATGTATGTATAGGCTATCTGTATCTGTATAAGCATGTGACTCTGTATGACTCTGCATGCATGATTCTGTCCGTCCGTTTGGATCATACTTCTGTCTGTCCGTATGAATTATGATTCTGTCTGTTCGCCTGGACTATGATTCTATCCGTCCGTCTGGACTATGATTCTGTCTGTCCGTCTGGGTTGTGATTATGTCCGGTACATTTCTGTCTGTCCGTTCGGATTATGATTATGTCCGGTATTCTTCCGCCTGTCTGTCTGAATTACGACTCTCTCCGGTATACCTCTGTCTGTTCGTTGGATTATGATTCCGTTGGCTATACTTCCGTGCTTCTGATTCAGACTATGATTATGTTTGTTATATTTCCGCTTTACATACTCGGTACATTTTTCGTACTGACCCCCGGTTCTTCGGGGGCTGCGTTACATGCCCGCAGGTACAGACTCACCCGGTGATACGCCGCCAGTCTAGGGCACATATTCTGCTATTTTGGAGAGCTCCTTTGATCCGGAGCGTGTTCTTTTGGTATATATATCTTCTGACATCTGTATATTTTGTACGTGTGGTAACTGTTATATCACGTATTCTCGCGTATTCGGAAAAATTTGAAATAATTTTTGATTTGTAAGGAATAAGGTTATTTGTTGATTTGAATTAGTATATATGTGGGTTGTTCATGAAAACTATTGATGTGGAAACACGGAGGGAGGCCACGGGCCAAATTGGAATTTTGGAAATTAGTTTCGGGAATTACAAAACGAGAATTTTAAGCCATTGGGCTCAAAAACAAAAAAAGGAGAATTTTGGCCCAAAATGAGAAGGGTGGCCGGCCAACATGGCCTTGGCCCAACCCCTCATTTTAATTAATTTCCCATGTGTTATAATTTATATAAGTGAGCTCTATCCATTACAAGATTCATGAAACATAAGAAAAACAAGGGAGCAAGAACAAGAGGAGAGGGGTTCGGCCCCCTCCAAAGAAAGAAAAAAAAAATTCCAAGTCTACTCTTGATCCAAAAAATCATAATTTTCTAGCAATATTACTAACTCATGGATGCTCTTCAAGATGGTATAATTTTTAAGGCAAGAAAGCACTTGTGTTGGCAAGTGGAAGTTTGAAGAAGTTGAAGAGAAAAGGTAAGAATTCATTCCATATTATTATGTTATGAAGGTTTGTTTGTGTTGTAGTGTATGGAAATGAGTAGAATTCATGAAAACATGGAAGTTTGCAAAGTGGGTATGGAATATGGTGCATGGCCGTGTATATATATACATTGTATGCTTATGGTGGATTGAATTTATGTTGTATTCTAGTTGTGTGTAGGATGGAATTCATATTGAGAATGAAAGTGGAAAGAATTTGGTTGAAGTTGGAAATGTATAGGTTGGCCGTGTGATATAGGGAATGGAATGGGAATGAATTAAATTTTGATTTAACATGTTAGTTGTGTTATTGTGATTCTTGCAATGTAAATGAAAGTAAAATGATATAAGTTTGCCTTGGGATGGAATGTAGGAACTTATGTCGTTTAGGTATGATCTTACGAAATTATGAAAATGAAGTTGTTAGGGTGCAAATTAGGATGATCATTGATGAACTTGGAAGATGGAATCATGTTATGAATATATATGCCAAAGGTTAGAAGTTTTGAATGAATTATGACTTTGGTGGGAAGTTGTATACTTTGTGTATCGTATGAATATTTTGTAGAAATGTTATGAAATGCTCTCGAATTATATTGTCATGGTCTTAATTAGTAATGAATGTGAGGATGTTGATATTGATTTGAAAATATGAAGTTGGAATGAAGGTTGTGACATTATGTCGGGAAGAAGGTTAGTTGTGCCATATTGTGTGTTTTGTAGCTATGGTTATTGTTGTTAGTGTTGTTGTTGGGTTGTTGTGAATATTTTGGCCGAGTTGAATTCTCGGGGGTGCTATATGTATAGGGGAAGTGCTGCCGAAATTTCGGTAGACAAATATGAAGTTAAGTGAATTCTTAAGTTTTACAATTCCTAATTGGTAACTATGACCAATTGCAGATTTTGGACGGAACGGGAATCGAGTTTGAACGAGCGTAAGAAGTGAGAAAGGTATGTAAGGCTACCCCATTCCTTCTTTTAGCATGTCCTAGGTATACTAGGTCGATATCGGAGCCTTGGAGGCCATTCTGTTCTTGGAAATCCGAACTAGAAATTGGGTACTATTCATTCAATTCAATTGAAGCATAAAACTCTCATTTGTGTTAAAAAGTGATCTAATGTCCGAAACGTTTGTAAATGTATTCGAATCGCTTCAAAACTTCCACGTATGATCCCATAGACCCCAAATGTCCGTAACTCATGTCCGCCACCTCGACTCGACCCGAGGTGGGCCCGCTAACTCCGAAACTCTTTTGTTTGCCCTATAAGGCTCATTTTTGTATAACGTCGGCAAAAGCCTTTTGTTTATGAACTTGGCTATTGTAAAATAATGTTTTGATTGCCACGATGTCCTAAATTATATTTTGAACCATAATTACCGTTTTGGAAATACTTTTGTGAAATGAACCTCATTTTGATTAATTGTTCGAACTATTTTTGACTAATGAGTCAACATATGATTTTGTCAAGTTTGCAAAAGTATTTTGATATGTAAATTGCATTGTTTGCTCACGACTCCGCTCGTGCCCTTATTATGATTTCGTTCACCGGTTCCTGGGCCGATTATGATTCATGCACCCTATGATTAATTCGGCCGTATGCTGTGTTACGGTTCCCGAGACCTCGCCATAGGGTCGGGTTCCGTTTGGAGTTATGCTGTGATATGGCTGGTGATATGTTATGATGATATGTGTGTGTTCGGGGATGTACGGAGATTTGAACCTTCTGGTGTTATGCTGTGTGTGGCACCTGCGTCGGAGGGGTGACCACATTCCTGAGCTTTGCATGATTTTTATCTGCATTATGTACATACGTTTTGGTACAGATTTTGATATACTGGTCAGTATTCCCTTTTTTGTATCCTGTTTGGTTTCAGTTATGGTTTACACTTCTGCACTCTATGCTTTACATACTCAGTACATCTTTCGTACTGACCCCCTTTCTTCGGGGGCTGCGTTTCATGCCCGCAGGTACATACGCTGGTGATCCACCACTGTAGGCTCCCCGTCCTGCTATTACAGAGTGCTCCTTTTGATTCGGAGCCCATATGTTGGTATAAATCTTTTGTGATGTATATGTATCTGTATATTTGACTATTTTGGGTACGGCGGGGCCCTGTCCCGTCATATGTTTTCGTTTTGTATTTGTAGAGGCCTGTATTCATGTTTGTGGGTCGAGGGTCCTATATGTGTCTGTTCGATTACGATCTGTGTCTTAATGCGGTCTGTCTGTTATGGTGGCCAAAATGGCCCTTATGTTTATATTTGTACATATGATCGGCGATGTGCATTCCGCCGCTTCTATTTGTTCCGATATGATATTTTGGTATGCGACCGCTTAAGACAAGTTTTGTTTTAAATTATGTTTAAAATAACTATTGTGAACTCTGAGCTAAGTTTGGATATGATAATTGGATATGTAAGTCTGTCTGGGTGCCCAAGTAGGGTGCGGGTCGTGACAGTAACTCTGGGTACGGCGGGGCCCTGTCCCGTCATATGACTCTGTATGTTTGTTAGAGGCCTGTAGATATGTGTGGGTTACGGGTTACATCTGTTCAGGTAGGTGCGTACGATTTTGCGACTCTGTCTGTTATGTTAGCCTCATCGGCTTATGCAAAAGTTTCAGTATGCATATATATATATATATATATATATATATATATATATTTTCGCGCGCGCCGTATCTGTATTGGCTTGAATCTGTAAACACCTATTTGAAATGTTCTGTCTGGTATGCCGATTCTGTCAGGTAGGTACGTATGGGTATCCAGTTAGGATACCAGTCGCGGCCCACGGGGTTGGGTCGTGACAGAAGTGGTATCAGAGCGGTTTGTCCTCGGAATGTCTACAGGCCGTGTCTAGTAGAGTCATGTTTATCGGTGTGTTGTGCACCACATCTATAAACAGGAGGCTACAGGGCATCTAGGATGTTACCCTTCTTTGGATCTTAGATCATGCGATAAAGCTGTATGGTTAGGATGTTGCTTCCCTACGAATTGTTGTATCTACAGCGAGGCTCCAAAAAGAGCATCAGTGTCAGTATTTGGAGAGAATGTTTCTGACCCTCTTCCTGCAGGCGATTGTAGATTGACAAGAATGAAGAGGACTGCTTCTGATAATGGGGATGGGGGTGCTAAGAAGGCCCCTAGGATATCACCAGGACCGAGTAGGCAGATCCCCAGCTACTCGATTGAGACAGACCCTTCGGAGGATCAAGAGACAATTCCTCCAGAGTTTCTGATCCCCAGAGCAGAGGATCCCAGAGAAGATAGTTATGATACTAACCCTTCGGAGGACCCGGCGACGATACCTCCAGAGCTTCTTACTCCCAGGGAGGAGGATGGCCATGATGCAGATCCTCTCGAGCATTACTCTGGGACGCCGGAGGAGGAGGTTTCCGGGGATGTGCCAGTAGCTCCTGTGATAGAGCACTATGTTAGACAAGCTTTCCCGGAGAGTGTTACGCCCTACTCCAGTCCAATGTCCTGGCCATCAGTGAACCAGGAAGTGTCGGGCTACCTATACTCCTCTGATTCGAACGCGGGTAATAGCGGGGGCCAGGCGAGTGGGGGCCAGACAGAAGACGATGATGATGGACACAGTTCCCACGACAGCTCCCCAGGTTAGACCCGAGATTGATCATTTATGAGTACATAAGTTTCCTAGAATTTCCGATGTGTGTATGATATCTGTAAAATAGTATTCGATGACGACGACGGAAAGTTTAAAAGGATTAAAGACCTAGTGGTTAAAAGCAAGGGTGACTGAGATGTCCCCACTATCAGTGTGAATCTAGAAACCCCAGATGAAGGTGAATATTGAAGATTTAGAAAGACAACATGGTAATTGTATGGTATAGCCCGGGGTGGGACCCACTACGAGAATTTTCCGAAAATTTACTAAGATCCCGATCTGCCCTAAATTATGTGGCAAAGGTCGTGCGGGGTAGTCGACGAAGTTATACTAGCCTTAACGCGTCAAAACGCGTGAAAGTTTCGAGGTTAAGCGTGCTAAGGCTAAAGCAATTCTGGGATGGGTGACCCCCTGGGAAGTATGCAAGAATTTTATATATTCCGATATAAGAGACGAATGGAAAGTTAAGATAGCCCGAGTGGGGTTAGAATATGCGAGATGGTTGAAGATCATAAAAGGCCACACATCACGCGATCAGATAGATTAGGGAAGTAACAGAAAGAACGCTACGGCTGGGGAATTAGAATAGGCTTGAACGATGTTTGGGGATAATGTGTGGCCTAGTTGAAAATAAATATGTATGCACATATGAATGCGTATGATGCCTTATCTGTGATCGTACTAGTCAATACGTGTGTCCCCGCGACCGGTGCTAGAATGCGAAAGACACCAATTGAATAAGGATACCGAGCTCCGAGTAACAACAACAAAGGTAAATGGTACATCTCTATACGTCTGACTCTGAACACGGATCTGTCTATTATGCCTTTGTACTTCTGAATCCGATTACGCTTCTATCTAATATACCTCTGTACGATTGACTCTGATTACGAACCTGTCTGATACATCTCTGTGCGTTTAACTCCGATCACGGATCTGTCTGACATACTCCCATACATCTGACTTTGACCACGAATCTGTCCGCCATAGTTTAGTACGTTTGCCTCCGATTACGAATCTGTCTGATACGCTTCTATGCGTTCGATCCCAGTTATGAATCTGAGTGGTATGACGTGGGATTATGATAATGTGGTAAGGAACCGAGGAGTGTAACAAGAAGGGATATTAATTATAATGTTTGAAAAGCTTCGAAGGAAAGGAAGAAGGGACACAACGTCTGTGAAAGAGCGAAAAGCATTCATCCGTTACTAGAATATAGTTCATGGCCCAATGACTGTGTGGGATATGAGAGAATACGTTATGAAAGCATACGAGTCCGTAATGTGAAGAATTACTCCATCGTATTGGTAAAGAATCCATATCGGAAAGTCAACAAAAGACGATTATAAAAAAGAACCCTCCCGAAGTAGTATGATGCCCCATGAGGTCAATTTAACATTGGAGGACGAATGTTTTAAAGGGGGGGAGGATGTTACATCCGGCATTTTTGCATATTCGAAAAATTTGAGATAACTTGACTTGTAATGAATGAGGCCATATTTGGACCTTACTTGGTATGAATGTGTAGGCTATGAATGCATTGGTGTGAAATTACGAAAGGAGGCCAAGGACAAAATAGGAATTTTGGAAATTGGTTTCGGAAATTACAAAACAATTCGTAGCCAATTGGGCTCAAAAAGAAAAAAAAAGAAAAATGAGGCCAAACAAGGGGAAGCCCAACCGGCCATAGGTTGGCCCAAACCCACAAATTATTATGTGGTTAATTAATTATATATGTGGATAAGCTTGCTAGAAGCTTCAAGAAAAACAAAGAAAAATCAAGAACAAAAAAAAAAAAGAGGTCACGGCTAGAGAGGAGAAAACGAGAAAGGAGAAAGATAAAATTCTTGGAGCCTAATCTTGGGTTCAAAAATTCATTTCTTGTGGGATTATTACCAAGCTCAAGATTCTCTACAACTTGGTATAATTATTTTGGCAAGAGGACAACTCTAGTGACAAGTGAAGAATTTGAAGAAAAGGTAAGAATTTCATGCCTTTGTTATGTTATGGAAGGTGTATGCATGTTGTAGAGTGTGGAATTGAGTAAGGAGTATGAAACTTGTGTGTTATGTGTATGAATATGTGTTGGCCGTGTGGGAGGTTTTGACCGTGTGTGTGTGTGTGTTGTATACTTATGATGAGTCGAAATTATGTTATAATCTAGTTGTGGTGATGATGGAATTTGTATTGGAAATGAAAGTTGAATGAATTAATGAAAGTTGGAAATTTTAGTGCATGGCCGTGTGGATATATAAATATGTGTGTGTGGCCGTGTAGTGCTATATGTTGGAGAGAACATGGATTTGTTATAATTAGTATGTTAATTGTGTGGTAATCTTGTGATGAAAATGAGAAAAAGTGTTGTTAATTGGTTGTTGGAAAGTAGATGATTTTAGTATAGTTTATGTGATTATGGGAATGAAATTGTAAGAATATGCTATGGATGTTTATGCTAAAGATTGGAGGTTGCGGGTGATATATGCCCTTAGTAGGAAACTTGTATATTGCGTATATATTATGTGTATTTGGTGAAAACGATATGATATGCCTCCCATTCATGTTGTAATGATCTTGATGAGTGATGAATATGAAAATGGTAAGATTGGTTTGAAAGTGTAAGGTCGGAATGGAAGATGTTATGTTATGCCGGAAAGATGGCTAGTTATGCCATATTAGGTGTCTTGTAATGCTTGTTGTTGTTATTGATGTTGTTTCTAGGTTGCTGTGTTGATAAATTAGGCCGAGCTAAGTCTCGGGGATGTTATATGTATAGGGGAAATGCTGCCGAAATTTCGGTAGGCAAATATGTGCTTAAGTTTGGAGTCTTAAGGTTTGAAATTGACAATTGGTAAACTTGACCATTTGTAGATTCTGGACGAAATTGGAATCGAAGCCAAGCGAGCGTAAGACGCAATCGAGGTATGTAAAGCCTACCCCTTCATTCTTAGGCATGTTCTGAACATAATAGGCTCGGCCGCGAGCCTTAAATACGACTCTGTTCCTCAGAATTCGAGATGGAAATCCGCTCCAATTCCTTCAATAAGACTGAATCCATTACCTTATAACTTGTCTTCAAAGTGAACCTTAAGTATGAAACCTTCCTAAACGGAGTCGGAATACTTCCAAATCATTATGGACGACCTCATAAGGTCTACTATCTGTAATTTACGTACGCCTCCTCGGGTTGGTCCGAGCGGGGCCCACAAGGCCCGATACTTTCTGTATAACTTTAACTACTTTGTTTCTGTCCGCCTTTCTCAGACAACATCTGGATTAACATTCTAATCATGATATGACGATATTTTTCTATAAATATTACAAAATGATTTTGACATCTGAAAGTCTTACTCTGGTAATAATCTGTCGTGCCTTCCCAAGTAGGATATAGGCGCGTATTATGAACACTATCCGATTACTCTGATTTGACTCGCCGTTTGGCATACTTCAGTTTGATTGAGTCTGTATAATGATCTGTATATATGTGGTTTCTCATTAATCTTTTCGTGGATGTCTCAATGCTTCCTTCACTGCGTCCGGGCCAGGTTCTGTTATTGTGCATACTCCTCTGCATTGTTCACCGCGTCCCTCGGTGTGCGGGCTGGGATCTGTTTATATCTGTACGATATTATGATTTGTGTGTGGGGATGGCGGCCAGGATGGCATATGATCTGATTCTGTCTGTCCACCGCGTCCCGTACTAAGAGGGCCGGGTTCTGTTACCGCGTCCCTCATGAGAGGGTCGGGATCTGTATGTATGTATGTATGTATGTATAGGCTATCTGTATCTGTATAAGCATATGACTCTATATGACTCTGCATGCATGATTCTGTCCGTTCGTTTGGATCATACTTCTGTCTGTCCGTATGAATTATGATTCTGTCTGTTCGCCTGGACTATGATTCTATCCGTCCGTCTAGACTATGATTCTGTCTGTCCGTCTGGGTTGTGATTATGTCCGGTACATTTCTGTTTGTCCGTTCGGATTATGATTCTGTCCGGTATTCTTCCGCCTGTCTGTCTGAATTACGACTCTGTCCGGTATACCTCTGTCTGTTCGTTGCATTATGATTTCGTTGGCTATACTTCCGTGCTTCTGATTCAGACTATGATTATGTTTGTTATATTTCCGCTTTACATACACGGTACATTTTTCGTACTGACCCCCGGTTCTTCGGGGGCTGCGTTACATGCCCGCAGGTACAGACGCACCCGGTGATACGCCGCCAGTCTAGGGCACAGATTCTGCTATTTTGGAGAGCTCTTTTGATCCGGAGCGTGTTCTTTTGGTATATATATCTTCTAACATCTGTATATTCTGTACGTATGGTAACTCTGGGTACGGCGGGGCCCTGTCCCGTCATATGACTCTGTATGTCTGTTAGAGGCCTGTAGATATGTATGTGGGTTACGGGTTACATCTGTTCAGGTAGGTGCGTACAATTTTGCGACTCTGTCTGTTATGTTAGCCTCATCGGCTTATGTAAAAGTTTCAGTATGCATATATATATATATATATATATATATATATATTTTCGCGCGCGCCGTATCTGTATTGGCTTGAATCTGTAAACACCTATTTGAAATGTTCTGTCTGGTACGCCGATTCTGTCAGGTAGGTACGTATGGGTATCTAGTTAGGATACCAGTCGCGGCCCACGGGGTTGGGTCGTGACATATTCCGTGTTTTGTGCATTCAAAAAATTAGAAATGAGTTTGACTTGAAAGAAATAAGGCTATGTTTATTTTATCTAACATATGTGTGTGATATTTATGAGAAATATTGTTGCGGAAATACGGAGGAAGGCCAAGGGCAAAATTTGGAATTTTGGAAATTAGTTCGGGAATTACAAAATAAGATTTCTAATGAATTGGGCTCAAAACTAATAAGAGAAAAATGAGGCCCAAAGTGTGGGGGTGGCCGGCCATAGCCCATTAAGAGGAGCCCAAGCCCATGTTTTAGTTCAAGTCATGTGATGATTAAATAAATAAAGGGACCATTGTTCATTCTAGACTATTCTTGAAAACAAAAGAAAGAAGAGCAAGAACAAAGGGAGGGGGTTTCGGCCCCTTCACGAAAAAGAGAAAAAATTTCCAAGCTCTTAAATCTTGATCCGAAAATTTGTTTCTTCATCTATTTTTACTAACTCAAGGATGCTCTTCAACATGGTATAATTTTTAAGGCAAGAAAGTGCTTGTGTTGGCAAGTGGAAGTTTGAAGAAAAAGGTAAGATTTCTATTCTTTGGTGTTATGGAATAAGTATATATGTTATGATGATGAGAATTGGATGAGAATTATGGAGTTGTGATGTGTATGTGTCTAGCCGTGTGTATGTGTGAAGTAGTGCATAGCCGTGTGCCATGGTGATGAAGGGATGAGATGAATTAAGTTCCATTTAGTTTGTTAGTTTTGTTGTTGTGGTGTTTGTGATGTAAATAAGGGTTTAATGAATCAAGTTGGTATTGAAAATGGTTGTGGGTTGTTATGGGAAATTATGTGATTTTTATATAATTTTTATATAATTATGGAAGTAAGATTCTAAGTGTGGATTATTGTTGTTGGTTATGAATTTGTAAGTAGAAAAATGTGTTGTGATGGTTTTGTCGCATTTGTAGGAGTTTCGGATGGAATATGGAATTGGCGGAAACACTTGAATTCATGAATATTGTTTGGAATGCTATGGAAATATGTTTGAATAATCTTGAATTAGTTAATGGATATGGAAAATGTTGATATTAGTTTGATAGTGTGAAGTTGGAATGGAAGTCGTTGAACTATGAAGAAAAGAGGACTATTTATGTTATAGTGCGTTTTGTGGTAATTGTTGGTGTTGTTGGATTGTTGGGTTGTTGTTGTTGATATATTGAGCCGAGCTAAGTCTCGGGGATGCTATATGTATAGGGGAAATGCTGCCAAAATTTCGGTAGACAATATGAATTTAAGTTTGAATTCATAAAAGCTTGGAACTTATATTTGGCAACTATGACCAATTGTAGATTTTGGACGAAACGGGGATTGAGTTTGGACGAGCGTAAGGCGCAAGTGAGGTATCTAAAGCTATCCCTTTTCTTCTCTTGGCATGTACTAGGTTTGAGTTTGAACCTCGGGGATCATTCTATTCATAGAAATCCGAGCTTACTTTTAGCACTATTTCATTAAGTGAAATTGAATTAGAAACTTATGCTTTGTTGAAAAGAAACGTTCAAACATTCGTAACTTTCGTAAACATGATCGAATCACCCCTAAGCTTTCATGGTTGATTCCATAAGATCAAATGTCTGTAAAATTTGTACGCCGCCTCGACTTGGACCAAGGTGGGCCCTCTAGCCCCGAGTCTCCTTCGTTGCCCTAATTGACTTAACTTTGTTCGATATCGAAAAGAGACTTTTGCTTATGACTTTAGCTATTAAAGAATAATGTTTTGATTACTCCATGATATTCTGATTTACATTTTGAACTATGAATGCGATTTCAGAAGTACTTTTGTGAGATAAACTCCGTATTGATCAGTTGTCCGGACTCGTTTGCCTAACGGGTTGTCATATGATTATGTCCAGTTTCATAAATGTTTTGATATGTAAATTGCATTAGTTTCCGCACTACTCTGCTCGTGCCCATTATTATGATATCGTTCGCCGGTTCCCGGGCCGGTTTTGTGATCGTGCGCACTATGATATATTCGGCAGTATGCTATGTTACGGTTCCCGAGACCTCGCCATAGGGTCGGGTTCCGTTTATGGAGTTATGCTGTGATATGGCTTATGATATGTTGTGATGATGTGTGACGGGGATACAGAGATTTGAAACCTTCTGGTGTTATGCTGTGTTATGGCGCCATCGACGGGCGGGCGACTATATTCTTTGTGCCCTATGCATGACTTATATTTTGAGAGTAAACATTTTGATATTTTGGGTTTGCACTTATGTTCTGTACTTCTATTTCGTTTATGCCTCAGGTTTGTTTTCTGTATCTTCTGCTTTGCATACTCAGTACATATTTCGTATTGACCCCCTTTCTTCGGGGGGGCTGCGTTTCATGCCCGCAGGTACAGACACACAGTTTGTTGATCCACCAGTTTAGGACACCCTCTTTTGCTATTTGGAGTGCTCCTCTTATTCCGGAGCCTACATTTTGGTATATATCTTTATTCGCTACATATGTATGTATTTGTTCAGGGGTACGGCGGGGCCCTATCCCGCCATATGATTCGGTTGGTCTGTTTAGAGGTCTATAGACGTATATGTGGGTTGTGCCTACTTCTGTACAGGTGTGTTTGTATGATCCCACTCGCCATGGCCGCCTTGTCGACGCGCGTTTGTATATGTTTTGGGTCGTTGCGCCATTTGATAGCCTTGTCGGCTTCTGATATATATGTATATATATGGTTGTGTTTGAAATGTGTCTGAGACAGTTTGATACAATTTGAGGCAGCGTGTGATATTTGTGCCCGACGATGTACATTCCGCCAATCTATCAGATTTTGATGCGGCCTAAATGGCCTGTATGTTCATATATGTGTGTATATATTCGGCGATGTGTATTCCGCCGCCCCTTTTTGTTCTGATATGATATCTCTGTACACGTGACCGCTTCAGATGATAATGATTTTTAGATCTGTTTATAATGATGAATTTGAAAATTGACCTAAGCTATTATATGACGATTTGGTATGTTTGTCCGTTTGGGTGCCCAAGTAGGGCACCAGTCGCGGCCCACGGGGCTGGGTCGTGACACTTAACTTCCCTTTCTTGCCAAATCTCATCACCCCTTTCATTGCCGATACTTTCATAAATACCCAATCATTAATCTGAAATTCCAAGTTTCGTCGGCGTTTATCTGCCTAAGGCTTTTGGCGACTTTGGGCTGTCAACAGTCGGTCTCGAATCACTTTAACTTTTTCGACTGCTTGTTGAATCAATTTGGGGCCTATTAATTGTGTTTCTCCGGTTTCAAACATCCAATTGGGGATCTACACTTTCTTTCATATAAAGCTTTATACGGGGCCATTTGAATACCGGAATGGTAGCTATTATTGTATGCGAATTCAATAAGGGGTAAATGTTCATCCCAGCTACCACCAAAATCCAGCACACATGCCCGTAGCATATCCTCCAAGGTCTAGATAGTACATTCGAATTGTCCATCTGTCTGTGGATGAAATGTCGTGCTGAGATTGACTTGAGTGCCAAGACCTTCTTGGAAGGACTTCCAAAACTTGGTTGTAAACTGTGCCCCTCTGTCTGTAATAATGGATAATGGAATTCCATGAAGTCGAACAATTTCTTTTAAGTAAAACCTAGCATAATCTTCCGCTGAATACGTGGTTCTAACTGGAAGAAAATGAGCTGCTTTTGTGAGTCTGTCCACGATCAGCCATATAGAGTCATATTTCCCTCGTGAACGGGGCAATCCCACAATAAATCCATATTGATTACTTCCCATTTCCAAGTAGGGATTTCCATTGCCTGTAATAATCCTCCTGGCTTTTGATGCTCGGCTTTTACTTGTTGGAAATTTGGACACTGTGCTACGAATACTGCTATGTCCCTCTTCATGCCATCCCACCAATATAGCAATTTGAGATCCTGATACATTTTGGTTGCACCTGGATGAATAGAATACCGAGAATAATTTGCCTCCTCTAGAATCTGTCGGCGCAATTCTGCCACATCCGGCACACATAGTCTGCCTCGGTATCTAAGGATCCCATTTGTGGAAATTTCAAATGGTGACTTCTCCTTTTTATGAGATAAGTTTCTGTACTGGCTTAACTGGGAATCTTCATACTGCCATTCTTTCACTTCTATATTCAAAGATGAAACTGTGGGGTCATTAATGCTAATACCTGCACTACCCGAATCAATGGCACGTACTCTGAGATTAGCTAATTGATGGAGCTCACGAACCATTTCTTTCTTTTCTGGAGGGACTTCACATAGACTGCCCATGGATCGGCGGCTAAGCGCATCGGCTACTACATTCGCTTTTCCGGGGTGGTATAAAATATTCATATCATAATCCTTCAATAATTCTAACCACCGCCTCTGTCGCAGGTTTAACTCCTTCTGTTTGAAAATATATTGGAGACTCTTATGATCTGTATAGATATCGACGTGCACACCACACAAATAATGTCTCCATATCTTCAACGCATGAATGACCGCAACCAATTCAAGATCATGAGTGGGATAATTCTTTTCATGTTTCCGCAATTGTCTCGAAGCGTAAGTAATAACTCTACCATGTTGCATCAATACGCATCCTAATCCCACTCTGGAAGCATCACAATACACAACATAGCCATCTGGCCCTTCTGGGAGTGTTAACACTGGAGCTGAAGTCAATTTGTGTTTCAACTCTTGGAAACTGCGCTCACATGCATCGTTCCACTGAAATTTAGAGGACTTCTAAGTTAGCTTCGTCAATGGGACTGAAATAGACGAGAAGCCCTCTACGAATCTCTTGTAATAACCGGCCAATCCTAGAAAGCTACGAACTTCTGTAGGCGTCATAGGCCTCGGCCAAGTCTTCACAGCTTCAATTTTCTGGGTGTCGACTCGAATGCCATCATCTGAAATAATATGGCCCAAGAATGTTACAGAATTCAGCCAAAACTCGCACTTAGAAAATTTTGCATATAATTCTCGGGCTCGAAGAATTCCAATGACAATTCGCAAATGATCTGCATGTTCGGATTCTGTGCGAGAATACACCAGAATGTCATCAATGAATACTATCACGAACAACTCCAAGAGCGGCCTGAATGCATTATTCATCAAAATCATAAACACGGTCGGAGCATTAGTCAACCCAAATGACATTACTCGGAATTCATAGTGGCTGTATCTTGTTCTGAAAGCCGTTTTAGGGATATCTTCTTCCCTAACCCTCACTTGATGATAACCTGGCCTCAAGTCAATTTTTGAAAACTATTTGGCACCCTGCAGCTGATCAAACAAGTCATCAACCCTCGGGAGAGGATATTTATTCTTTATCGTGACCTTATTCAACTGCCTGTAGTCAATACACATTCGTAGGGAACCGTCCTTGTTTCTCATGAACAAGACCGGTGCTCCCCACGGTGATGAACTGGGTCTAATGAATCCATTTTCAAGCAAGTCTTTCAGCTGCACCTTTAGCTCTTTCAATTTTGCCGGAGCCATTCGATAAGGAGGAATAGAAATGGGCTCGGTGTCCGGCAACACATCAATGGCGAAATAAATTTCCCTTTCTTGAGGAAGACCTGGAAGTTCATCTGGAAATACGTCCAGAAATTCATTCACCACCGGGACAGATTGAAATGTTGGCGACTCTGATTCTGTGTCATGTACTCGAACTAAATGGTAAATATAGCCCTTGGCTATCATCTTTCTCGCCTTAAGGTAGGAAATAAACTGACCTTTTGGGGATGCCGTGTTACCGTTCCATTCAAGTACGGGCTCTCCCAGAAATTGAAATCGAACCACTTTCGTGCGGCAATCAACATTCGCATAGCACGAGGCCAACCAATCCATACCCATGATTACATAGAAATCTATCATTTTCAGCTCAATCAAATCAGCTTTGGTCTGACGATCACATATCACAATGACACAATTTTTGTACACTTGCCTTGCTATCACGGGATCACCAACCGGAGTGAGTACCTCAAAAGGTTTAATTAACACGGGTTTCACCCCAATACAACCAGCAACATATGGGGTAATATAAGGGAATGTAGACCCTGGATCTATCAATTCATACACATCACGGGAAAATATAGACAATATACCTGTAACAACGTCTGGGGTGGACTCGAGATCCTGTCGCCCCGCTAAAACATACACTCGGGGCTGAGTGGCACATGAAGTAGATGCTGCCCCCTGCCTCTACATCGTCCTGCTGTCATCTGGGGAACCTGCCCTACCGGGTGCGCTAATGAGGAACTAGCTGCTGAGCCCGTGGGCTGAACCCCACCTCTACTATACCGTGAAGGACAATCTCGCATCATATGCCCAGTCTGTCCGCAAGCATAACAGGCATCTGTGTCCTGGCGACATGGCCCTGAGTGTAATTTGCAGCACTGACTACATCGTGGTACTAGGGGTCTCCCTTGACTATAATCACCCTCAAACTGGGAACCTGAAGCCCTCGAACTTTGACCCTGTCCGGAGCGAAAGGAGCGGTCAAATATCCTATCCGGAAACCTGGGAGGCGTACTAGTCGCTGATTGGCCCGAATGTCAGGAGTAGGTCTGCCTTGGTCCCCCTCTATAATAACTGCCTGTGCCCATAGATCTAACCCGCTTGCTTTGCCTTCTGTCGATATCACGATCACTCCTCGACAGTTGCTGTCGCCCCTCTAAGTTCTAGGCATGGGCCTGTATTCGGGAAGTATCCATCCCGTCTTGTAGGGAAGCCGTCAAACAATCTTTGAATAAATGCGGTCCCAAACCACTCACAAATCTGTGCACCCGATCTCTCATGTCAGCCACCATATCCGGGGCATACCTGGCCAAAGAATTGAATTGCAAGCGATATTCCCGAGCACTCATGCTTCCTTGCTTTAGATTCAAAACCTGTCTGCTCTAGCTCAGCGGACCTCAGGTGGTAAATAGTGGCGAGTAAAAGCATCCACAAATTCCTGCCATACGGGTGAAGGCGCATTCTCTCCTCTTGATAACACCCAATTGTTGCACCATAGGACTGCCATATCCCGGAGTCTATAAATGCCAACTCCACAGATTCAGTCTCGGAGGCATGAATAATTTTTAAGGTCCTCAAGATTTCATCAATAAAGTTTTGCGGATCTTCATCCGGCTTTTACCCAAAGAACTCCGGAGGATTTAAAGTCATGAAGTCACGGGCTCTAGTACTGGCTGATCGATCACTCGGGCTCGCATTTTGCTGCTGTGCCTAGGCGGCAACCAACTGTGTCAATAACTGAATGGCATCGGTCATTTGTTGACCCAAAGCAACCGGCGGAGGAATTGGAGCTGGAGCTCCTCCTTGCTCTTCCACATTAGGCGGGGTAGAGGAAGTGCTAGATGGAGTCTCATTTTGTGACTCGCCTTCTCCAACATTCACCGGAGGCTCTCTTTCTACCCGCCTCTTTGTCGTAGTCTTGCCCTTCTGGGCAGCTATAGCTTTTCCCTTGGGCGGCATTCTGAAATCACAACACACTATTAGGGAGGATAAAATCTTATACACGGCTCTATCGCACGATCTTATAAGAAGAAAGATGGTCATTTTCCTAAATGCCCCGTAGCCTCTTGTTTATTGATGTGGCACGCAACACACCATAAACAAGACTCTACTAGACACGGCTCGTAGACACTTCCTAAGACGAACTGCTCTGATACCACTTCTGTCACGACCCAGCTAGGGGCCCCGAAGAGTACCCGGGGCTAACCACCGAGCACCGCTCGTACCATTACTTCTTAGACCCGTTCAACAGTCATTTATCGATTTCATGCTCATTTTACAAAGGAAACTGTTTTTCATTACAAAACATAATGCTTTTATACAATAACATATATCATTACATTTACGCAATGTCCACGTCGTGAAACCACATAACCCACATTGAGTATCTATGAGCCTCGATGGAATGACATATACCAATATACACAAAAGAATCATCATAAGCACCTCCGGAACAAAGGAGTGCTTTTGGTCAGCTATCAGCTTCTAAGAGTCCGCAGCAAGATCTCCTCCCTGTCTACCTGTGGGTATGAACACAGCGTCCAAAGAAAACGGACGTCAGTACGAACATTGTACTGAGTATGTAAGGCAGGAATGAAATGAACAATGTTGTAGAAGCATCATGAATCATAAGAAAAGATATAACCTGCTTGAGTGTTATAACCAACATACTTTTTACATATATCATATTTTACATCATCATAGTATGTGTTTTGTCATATCTCATATATCATCACATTCATCATCACATACATCATCACATACTTCATCACGTACATCGTCACATCGTACTCCGCATCATTACCCGCGTCCGGGTAATCCTTATATGCCGCCCACTAGTGGTGATCATGCCCGGCCCTCTAGGCTCGGTGTAAACATAGCAGCCCGCCTTAGCGGTGAAATGCCCAGCCATCTAGGCGCGGTGGAATAATATGCAGCCCGCATTCACGGTGACATGCCCGGCCAAATAGGCGCGGTGGAATATTGTCATCACAAAATCAATCATAACACATCACTATACACATCTCATAGCATAGCATTATCTTACCATTTCTCGGCGTCTTATACATATCATCATCGTATTACAATTAGCATTGTTAATCACCTTTTAGACACATCGTATATTAGCATTAAGAGCATACATTAAGCTTTAAGGGCAACCAAACTATGTCGGGGTGACGTAAGGTCGTGAACCCCCGATTGTATTATGAACACTTATGAGTATCGTGCCTCGCCTTGAAGGAAATAGAGCATAAGGCCAGTGTTAACAAAGATATCATCATTAGCGTTATAGGAACATCATGCCACAATTTCTTGAACCGCTATACTCTAGCTCCTTATCATCACCATCATATTCATATGTAATTCAATATATTGAAGGACTCATAGGCTTCGTTTTTTAGAAGGATGATACAAGACTTGAATGATTCATGCCTTTTGAAAGAAAAGATAAGCCTCACATACCTTTGTCGTTTAACTATGCTATCGTTTGCTTGATTTCCTTTGATGTCACATCTCTACCTTCAAGAGAGAATTCGTACCATCGTTAGTCAATCGACGAGAAGAGCGCGCTACTATTTCTAGGGAAATTAGGCAACATTTCCTTTGTTTCTACTACTTTTCCCATGTTTCATTCCAACTACCAAGCATTTACAACAACATTCAAAATATTGTATCAACAATCGTCATTTATCTACATCTACCACATCCCACCATTTTTCTCCAATTTCTCCACATTTATGGGTTTTAGCCCATTATCACATTTTCTTATATATCACACCCATTTCATGTTCTACACGTCATTTATAACATCTTTATACTCACAACACATCAACATTCATAATTCAACCCAACTGTCATACAATTATGGCATTATTCACATTTTATGACCCATTTAGTACACTCTTTCATAATCCAAGTGTTTCGACGTATTAATACTTCAATCATCATGAGAAGGTCATCAAACTTACCTTAGATGCTGTAGGAACGAGCCTTGAGTAGCAATACTCTTTTATACCAAATACCCTATTTCCCTTCCTTTGCAATTCCTTGGTGTAGATGAGCTTTGATGAGTTTCACACTCTTGATTCTATGGATTTGGTGTTGTTGATCTTGATCTTCCTTTTATTCTCTTGTGGATGAAGAGTAGAGAGAGTTCTAGATGTTTCTTGACTTGTGGAGAGTGGAAATAAAATGAAAATGAATGAGAAAGGGTCCCTTATATTAATCACAAAATCTGATTTTTATGAACAGTAGTCGGAGTGCACAGTGGCCGTAAACCCAGTTTACGGGCCGTATTCCGGGTTACGGTCCGTCCTTCACGACCGTATTTAAGCATAAAAGAACCAGAAATGTATGTTGGAGTTATGGTGGTTTACGGTTGCAGTTTATGGGCCGTATTTCAATTTACGGTCCGTATTCTGAGTTGTATTTAACGATTTAGGCATTTGACAGAAAGTTGAAATTTTGGAAGTTTGAAGGACGATGGCAGTTTACCGTCCGTAAACCACTTTACGGGTCGTATTCTATTTTACGACCAACTGGGCCAAATTGCAAATCTGCAACTTCCACATTTTTAAAGCCTATAAATAGTCATTACCTTCTTAGTAAAACATTGTACCCTCATATTCTTCGTTAGTCTATTCATTGTACATTCACGGGAAACTTTGCGAGGTGTAACATGAGGGACTCGGTGAAATAATCATATATATACCGTACCCGGCCCTCTAGTGAGGGACTCGGTGAAATCATCATATATATACCGTACCCGGCCCTCTAGTGAGGGACTCGGTGAAATCATCATATATATATATATATATATATATATATATATATATATATATATATACTGTAACCGACCCTCTAGTGAGGGACTCGGTAAAATCATCATATACATACCGTACCCGGCCTTATAGTGAGGGACTCGGTGAAATGAGGCCATAACAATGTGTATGAATAGAGTATTAGGAGCAATCATGTACAAACTGAATCATCGTTTGAGACTTGATAGAATAATTATAATGAACCAACACTTGAGAATCAAAGACAACTGTCATGTCAAGTACCACTGAGAACTAGAGTTCTTTGGAGTCATGGATGTACGTCGTTCGCTCACTTTATGTAATTCATGCCAAAAAGAAGGAAGGTATAACTTTAAATACACTTTGGAGCCTTTAGAAGTAGAGTCATCATCAATGAATAAAATTGAGAAAATCTAGAAGTAGCTCCACATTCTCATATTCGCTTTGAAACCATAAACTTGAGTTCTTAAAACACGAAATCATCATTATCGTTGTCACCATAATAAAATCATTCTTATCCTCCACATCATGAGAAGCTTTAAGAACCATGGACTTTTAGTTTTTGAAAACAAGAAGGTTACGGAAACATTTATGAAATCATACTATAGGAATCATGCCTTTGAAAGAAAGGGACGAGCCTTATCATACTTGTTCAGCCTCCAATTATCTATGCTTATTCGTCCGAGCTCGCAAGTCTACATTTAAGAGGATTCACACAATCGTTAGCCTCGTCGTAGTATATTTGTGCTAAGCTCTCAAGTCAAACTATTTTATATCCTGCTGAAAATCGGGCAGCATTTTCCCTGTTTATATGCCTAGCCTAGAATCACAATTCAACAACCAACAACAACAACAACAATACCAACATCAATAACATCATTTCCAACACCAATATGTACCATAAAACAGCCCACACGCTGTTTTTCCAAATTCCATAACTAACCAACTTACTACACAATTATTTAACGACTTTATCTCCGTAAATAAGCCTTAAATAATGCCAAAAGAGAAATATTCATACATTTTTCTTGTCAAAATGATAATATCTTCAAGATTCTACCTTGAATACAAGATAAATCCAATGCAAGTTAATATTGTGATTACAACTACGCACTATCCGAGCCTTGATTAGCTAAAATCACTCAATTCCCTCAACCTTTTAGGACCAAAATACCCCTATATGTGCTGAGCTCCCAATCTGATTTTTTTGTGAAGGAAATGGGGGTTTTCCCCTTTTATAAAGTACAAATTTGGGTCGGGGGGTACTATAGCATTTTACTGTAGGCTAACAAAGGGCATAGCGTATACGATGTTTTAATAAGAAGGGAACGACGTTTGACGACCCTAAATAAGGTTCCAAAGGCAATTGCAATAAGAGATAGGTTATGATCCATAATGACTAACTATAGGTTCTGAGAATGTGGAAAAGTCACAGGTTTGCATTTTGGCCAGTTGGTCGTAAAATGAAATACGGACCGTAAAGAGGTATACGGCCCGTAAACTGTCATGTCATATTTCAACTTCCAAAACTTCAACTTTCTGTCAAATGTTCAAATGGTTAAATACGACTTGGAATACAGATCGTAAATTGAAATACGGCCCGTAAACTGCGATCGTAAATCACCATGATCCCCAGCATACTTTCTGGTTCTGTTAAGCTTAAATACGCCCACAAAATACGGACCGTAAACTAGAATACGGCCCGTAAACTAGGTTTACGACCACTGTGCACTTTCGACAACTATTCATTCCAGATCAGATTTTTGGTTTATTAAAAAGGGGACCACGTTTATTATTTCATTTCCACATGACACCCCTTCTCTGTAAAACAACTCTCTACATTTATTCCACAAGAATTCAAGAATTATTAGTGATCAACAACATAAACCAAGTGAATCAAGTGTAAGGAAACCCATTAAAGATCATACAAGTCAAGAAATCCCAATGGAGGTAAACTAGGGTTTGGCTCAAGTGGAGTATTATCAACCAAGGCTTGCTCCTACGACATCTAAGGTAAGATTTATGATATTTCTATGTTTTTTAAGGTATTTAAGAGTTGAAATACATGGATTGTAGAAAGGTATGGCAAAATGGGTCACGAATGTGGAATAGTACCATTTTGAGAAATAGTTTGAATTGAGTTATGATTCTTGATGTGTTGTGATTTAAACATCATATGAATCATGTTGACAACGTGAGGTGAAAAATGTATGCAGATGGACGTAGTCATGTGTTATGGCCATGGATAAGAGTAATTGAAAGCAAAATTGGATAATGTGGATGAATAACGACCATCGTTATAGTATCGTGAATGTATTATCGACGTTTGTGAGTTTATATATGCTGTAGAGGAATGTCGTTGTCACGACCCAACCCCGTAGGCCGTGACTAGTGCCCGATCTGAGCACCCGAACCCATCTATTAAGTATTATCTCAAATTCCATCAACTCATTCTAGTATATGGCGGAAGCCGACAAGGCTTTATTTCAAATTTAAGTAATTTCCAGAAAAATTTCGGCAGAGTTTCCTTTGTTTTACGGACTATCCAATATACCCTGCACGCAGAAAATACCAACAAAAGCCACACAGGGCTAACCAAGCAAGATATAAACATATGCGGACCGGCCGCCTCGGCGTATAGGATCGCCCAAACAACATATGCGGACCGGCCGCCTCGGCGTATGGGATCACCCAAACGACATGTACATACATCCATACAGAAAGACCCTAACCCACAAACATGTCCACAGACCTCTAAACAGACCGACAGAATCATATGACGGGACAGGGCCCCGCCGTACCCATGAACGAATATATACAAATGCACTAATAAATATATATACCAAAAGTATAAGCTCCGGAAAGAGAGGAGCACTCCGAATAGCAGAAAGGGTGTCCTAAACAGGTGGATCACCAGGCTGTGCGTCTGTACCTGCGGGCATGAAACGCAGCCCCCGGAGAAGGGGGTCAGTACGAAATATGTACTGAGTATGCAAAGCAGAAGGTACAGAAATAAATCTGAATAATAATCGAATCAGATATATAGAAAATAATACATATCAAAATGTTTATTCCCAAAGTATAAATTATGCATAGGGCACTGGAAAATGTGGTCGCCCGCCTGTCGATGGCGCCACAACACAGCATAACACCAGAAAGTTTCAAATCTCCGAATCCCCGTCACACATCACAACACAGCATAACGCCAAACACAGCATAACGCCAAACATAAGTGGAACCCGGCCCTCGAGCAAGGAGCACGGTGAACCATAAACACAGCATAACACCGGAATATATCAAAAAGCGCACGACAACAGAACCGGCCCGGGAACCGGCGAACGATATCATAGTAGGCACGAGCGGAGTAGTGAGGAATCATATGCATAAAATCATTATTATAAATCCGAAGGATAAGTAAAATAGTCATATTTGAAATCGGAGTAATAATTATCACTTTTTGATTCAAAGTTGTCGAATTTACATAAAGGGCGTCGCGGGACCCACGGACGAGTATAGACCCGAACTGAGTCCGCCTATGAAAAACATACCCATTATACATCAAGCAAACTCCTATAAAAATTATTGGAGCGATCCGAGCCTCTATGCGAAAAATATGGCATTCAGAGATTACAAAATTCCTTAAAGCGAACATTTTCCATGCGAATTTCGGAAAGCGATTACTTCAAATACATCATGGTTCATATTTCATAAAAACATACATAAGAGTGCCAAAGAATATATATATATGGATCATAACATGCTCGGATCTCGAATTTGGAGTTCCCTTAAAGCTCCAATCTAGCCTATGTGAAACTAAGGCACGCCAAAAGAAGGAAGGTTGCTTTACATACCTCAAACGCTCTCCAATATGATCCAACTCCAGCTAAGTCCAAACTATGATTCGGGCTGCCCAAGGTCTACAAACAAGCCATAAAATGCCAAACATTAGCTAAAGACTTTTTGGGCATTAAATTCCAATTTCGCCCTTAACTCTACGGAAATTTGGGCGGCATTTCCCCTGTAAATAGGCTACCCCGAGAATTTAACTCGGCCATATCAATCAACAACAACAGCAACAACCAACCTAACAACATCAACAACTAATTCGGAAAGCAATACAACAACAATAGCTTTCTTTTTCCACTATTCAACAACTTACATAAATTCAATTCGACAACTTACCTTCAAGCCAAAATCGACGCTTATACATTCACATACTAACCCATGCCCCTACCAACAATATTTAAGGACATTCTAAGCAATTCATACAACATTTCCAATAATCCAAATTTTTCTCCAGCTACCCGAAACAGCCCCCCTAACCGAAACAGCCCCTCTAACTTTTTCTTCATTTACAAATTATGGTTTGTATTCACAATTCACCTTCTAACAATACTATCTCGTCCATATACCAATTACATTAAATATACAAAAGCCCCCAAATCAGTCCGCAACATCTACAACCTCAATTTGAACCAATGAACATTCATTTCCAGCATAAAATTCAAAGCGACGACGATTAAAACATTAAGCGATATTCATTCGCTCATTGTCATATAATGTGAACCATTTCAATCAACACTACACATACACATATATGGATGATTCCCAATTGTTCTTCACCTTACAATGATCATAATCAACTAACTAAACATTAATTCATAATTTCAATCACAACACAACAACACCCATCACACGCCCAACCCTCATACATATGGCATCCACTTCACCATTCTTTATTTCATGATTTTTAACCATAATAAGATACTACAACATGAATATAACCATCATAACACAAGAACAAGATCAAATCTTACCTTTTTATCTTCAACTTCCACAAGCCTAGGGTTTCCACAAGATGAGAAATAGTGGATTGATCGCTCCCACAATGCTTCCACGCTACTTAGGGACCTCAATATAGTTGATTTGTGCCAAAGAAATAATTTTTGGAAGGCTAGAATTGATCTTGATTTTTTTTTCAACTTGGCCGTGAGGTTGGGGGTTTTCTCCTTCAACTTTTAGATATTTTTTTTTTTGTGGGAAGTGAGAAAGATGAATACATGGTCATCTTTTAACTAATATGAAGTGCATTGTTGTCCCTTGGCCCACATTAAATGAGTTGGACCACTTAAAAGATGACACCAAATTGTGTGGGCACCACATGGAATTTGTGGATGACTTTCCACTTCTAATTTTATCACTTTTGGTCCCAAATTTTTCCTAATTGATCCATACCAATAAATTCATGCACAACTTATATCTCAAAATAAAATCGAAGGTCAAGAATCCCGACTTTGTATCCCGAAATAATTTTGTCCCTAACTTATCGTAATTAATCCAGATTATTCCACTGTACAAAAATACGGGTTCTAACATCCTCCCCCCCTTAAGAACATTCGTCCGCGAATGTTAGATTTATCTCACGGGTCATACAAACAATTTGGGGGAGTTTCCTTCTCAACTATCACAACCATACATTTATTGATCAAACAACAAAGTCAAATAGAGAATTGGATTACCTGTAGGTTCCGAAAATAAATGAGGATACTTCTTCTTCATATGCTCCTCAGCTTCCCAGGTCATTTCCTCTCGGTTATTGTTCCGCCACAGCACTTTAACAGAAGCCATATCTTTGTTCCGCAACCTTTTTACCTGACGATCCAATATGGCTATAGGCTGCTCCTCATAAGATAGCTCCTCTGTGACTTGAATATCATCTACAGGAAAAACTCTGGAAGGGTCACCAATACACTTACGAAGCATAGAAACATGAAATACCGGGTGTACCGCTCCCAAATCAGCTGGCAGATCTAATTCATAGGCCACCTTGCCTATTGTACGAATAATTTGATACGGCCCAATATATCTCGGACTGAGCTTCCCTTTCTTGCCGAATCTCATAACACCTTTCATAGGCGACACTTTCAGGAACACCCAATCGCCAATCTGAAACTCTAACGGTCGACGTCGTTTATCAGCATAAGATTTCTGTCGACTCTGGGCCGCTAGCAATCTCTCTCGAATAAGTCTCACCTTATCCACGGCCTGCTGGACCACATCTGGACCGATGAACTGAGTCTCACCCACGTCAAACCAACCAATCGGAGATCTGCATTTCCTGCCATACAAAGCCTCATAGGGTGCCATCTGAATACTGGAGTGGTAGCTGTTGTTATATGCAAACTCAACAAGCGGTAAATGGTCGTCCCAGCTACCCCTGAAATCAATAACGCAGGCACGCAACATATCTTCCAATGTCTGAATAGTGCGCTCGGCCTGTCCGTCAGACTGGGGATGGAAGGCTGTACTCAGGCTCACCTGGGTTCCCAATCCTTCCTGAAACGATCTCCAGAACCTAGCTGTAAACTGGGCACCTCTATCGGAAATAACAGACACCGGAACTCCATGAAGTCGTACAATCTCCCTGACATAAAGCCTGGCATAATCCTCAGCTGAATAGGTGGTCCGAACCGGAAGAAAATGGGCTGATTTCGTCAGCCGATCAACAATAACCCAAATAGAATCATACCTCCGTGGAGTGCGAGGTAGACCTGTAATAAAGTCCATATTAATGATCTCCCACTTCCACGTCGGTATCTCCATCTCCTGCAATAGCCCACCGGGCTTCTGGTGCTCAATCTTAACCTGCTGGCAATTTGGACACTGAGCAACGAACTCTGCTATATCTCTTTTCATACCGTCCCACCAATATAGGCATCTGATATCATGGTACATCTTCGTCGACCCTGGGTGAACAGAATATCGGGCGTAATGTGCCTCGCCCATAACCTGTCGCCGCAACCCTGCAACGTCAGGTACACACAATCTGCCTCTGTGAAATAACACTCCATTAGGTGAAATCTCAAACGGAGTCTTCTCCTGTGCCAGCGCTGCGTCTCTGTACTTTGCCAGAATAGGATCCTCATACTGATGCCGCTTAATATCTTCTGTAATAGAGGACTCAGCAATACCTCGAACAGAAACCCCAACATCTCCAGAATCAGCCAAGCGAACTCCAAGACTAGCCAACTGATGAATATCGCGAACCATTTCTTTACTCTCTGATGGCACGTCTACTAGGCTGCCCATAGACTTGCGGCTGAGTGCATCCGCCACAACATTAGCTTTCCCAGGATGGTAGAGAATGTCAACATCATAATCTTTCAGCAACTCTAACCACCTCCGCTGCCGCAAGTTCAGCTCCTTTTGCCTAAAGATGTACTGAAGGCTCTTATGATCTGTATAAATGTCAACGTGAACCCCATATAAGTAATGTCTCCACATCTTCAAGGCATGAATGACCGCGGCCAGCTCCAAATCGTGAGTAGGATAATTCTTTTCATGTTTTCTGAGCTGCCGGGAAGCATAAGCTATCACCCTGCCATGCTGCATCAACACACATCCCAAACCAATACCAGAGGCATCACAATAAATCACATACCCATCTGGACCCTCCGGAAGAGTCAGGACTGGAGCCGTAGTCAACTTCTCTTTCAGCAACTGGAAGCTACGCTCGCAAGCATCTGACCACTGAAACTTAGCTCCCTTCTGAGTCAGCCTTGTCAAAGGCGCTGAAATGGAAGCAAACTTCTCCACGAATCTCCGATAATAACCAGCCAATCCCAGAAAGCTACGCACCTCTGTCGGCGTCGTAGGTCTAGGCCAATTCTTTACGGCCTCGATCTTCTGGGTATCCACCCGGACGCCATCAGCCCCAATAATATGTCCCAGAAATGCCACTGAAGATAACCAGAATTCACACTTAGAAAATTTAGCATATAATTCCTGGTGCCGAAGTGTGCCAAGTACCGTCCTCAAATGGTCTGCATGCTCTGCTTCTGACCGAGAATAAACCAGAATATCATCGATAAATACGATCACAAACATATCCAAGAACGGTCTGAATACCCGATTCATCAGGTCCATAAATACTGCTGGGGCATTTGTCAGCCCAAAAGACATAACTCTGAACTCATAGTGCCCATATCGGGTCCTGAATGCTGTCTTGGGAATATCAGCCTCTCGTACCCGTACCTGATGGTAACCCGATCGCAGGTCTATCTTCGAGAAGTACCTGGCACCCTGCAGCTGATCAAACAAATCATCAATCCTGGGGAGGGGATATTTATTCTTGATGGTTACCTTATTCAACTGCCGATAATCAATGCACATCCGCAGCGAGCCGTCTTTCTTCCTCACAAATAATACTGGAGCTCCCCAGGGTGACGCACTAGGCCGAATGAAACCCTTCTCCAATAAATCTCTCAGCTGCTCTTTCAATTCTTTTAATTCTGCAGGTGCCATTCTGTACGGAGGAATAGAGATAGGCTGAGTGTCTGGCAACAGATCAATAGCAAACTCTATCTCCCGTTCGGGAGGTAGACCCGGAAGCTCATCTGGGAATACATCTACAAATTCATTAACCACTGGGACTGACTGAAGAGTCGGTGCCTCTGCCTCTAAATCATGAACACGGACCAGATGATAAATATACCCCTTTCTGATCATTTTCTCAGCCTTGAGGTATGAAATAAACTTACCCCTCGGCGATACTGTATTACCTGCCCACTCTATAACTGGCTCCCCTGGGAATTGGAATCGGACTATCTTCTTTTGACAGTCAACATTAGCATAGCAAGAAGCTAGCCAATCCATACCCATAATCACGTCAAACTCGATCATATCTAACTCTACCAAATCCGCCTTAGTGCAGCGGCCACAGATAATCACGGAACAATCTCTATAAATCTGACTGGCTATAACAGAATCCCCTACTGGTGTAGCTACCTCAAAAGGCTCTATCGGTTCGGATTCTATCCCAATTTTATCAGCAACGAGTGGAGATATAAATGATAATGTAGAACCAGGATCAATCAATGCATACACATCACGAGAGAAAACCAGTAATATACCTGTGACGACATTAGGCGAAGCCTCCTGGTCCTGTCTGCTGGCTAAAGCATAAATGCGGTTCGAAGGACCGCTAGAACCCGAAGCTCCGCCACGACCCCTGCCGCGGCCTGCTGGTGCTGGAGTACCTCGCCCCGCAGGGCGCATCGCCACCGAGGCTGAAGATGAACCACCGGCTGACCCGGTAGACTGAGCTGAACTGCCTGTACCACCTCTAGCCGGACAGTCTCTCATCTGATGGCCCTGACGGCCGCACACAAAGCATGCACCCGTAGCTCGGAAACACTCTCCCGGGTGCTGTCTCCCACAGTAGGAACACAAAGGTCTGGGTGGCCTCATCTGACTGCTGGAACCTCTGTTCAACTGTGAACCTGAAGCCCTGGAGCTCGGGCCTGCCCCTGAATATCCGACACCCTCAGATCTCCTGCCGGTAAACTGTGGGGGTGTACCCCGGCCTGACGGAGGAGGATGTCTGCCTGACTGCTGCTGCTGAGGCTGTCCGCCTCGAGAGTCTCCAGAATAACCTGCGAATCTGGCCCTCTTGGGCGGCCTCCTGTCCCGATCTCTGCTAGAATAATCAGCTCTATGTCGGTCCTCCATACCTAGGGCATAAGCCTGTAGTCGGGCAATATCCATGTCTGCCTGCAATGCCACCGCCATACAGCCATCAATCAAATAGCGGTCTAACCCCATCACGTATCTGTGCATCCGATCGGCCATATCTGCTACTATGGCAGGTGCATACCGGGCCAAAGAATCAAACTCCATATTATACTCACGGACGCTCCGACCCCTCTGCTGCAGATGCAAAAATCGGTCAACCCGCGCTCGCCGTAACTCTGGGGGCAAAAAGTGGTGAGTGAAAGCAGTCACGAACTCGTCCCAAGTAGCTGGGGTAGCACCCTCACCCCTGGATAGCTCCCAGGACTCATACCAGTGAGCAGCAACATCCCGTAGTCTATGCGAAGCCAACTCAACAGACTCAGTCTCTGAAGCCCTGACCAAATCTAGTGAGCGCCGCATCCCCCGAATAAAGTCATGGGGGTCCTCGTCGGGCTTAGACCCGTAAAACTCTGGAGGGCCACATAATAGAAACTCTCGAACCCTCAGGCTGTCACGCCTATCGTCATCATCATCATCTCTCCGCCCGCGTCTGCGAGCCTGTCCCGCTACCAGAGTGGTCAATAACTGCACAGCCTCTCTCAGTGTCCTGTCCTCCGCCCCTTGCTGAGGAGCTGGAGGCGCGGGAGCTGAAGCCCCTGGAGCTAATGGTGAAGCTGCTCCAGACTCCTCTGACGATGAAGACGTAGCAGAGTCGGCTGGCCGGGATGTAATATCACGCATCATCTGAGCAAGGGTCCGAGTACCCTTCTGAGCCCGGCTGGTCTCTCCTACTACGCCCTTTTTCTTCTGGGCGGCCGTCGCCTTTTTCGGAGGCATCACTGAAAGAAAAACAACAACAGATCAAAACAGAATCATCCTAATAGCACAGTTCTATCGCACGATCTAAGATCAGAAGAAAAGACAACATCCTAAATGTCCTGTAGCCTCCTGTTTATAGATGTGGTGCACAACACACCGATAAACAAGACTCTACTAGACACGATCTGTGGACACTCCGAGGACAAACCGCTCTGATACCACTTCTGTCACGACCCAACCCCGTAGGCCGTGACTAGTGCCCGATCTGAGCACCCGAACCCATCTATTAAGTATTATCTCAAATTCCATCAACTCATTCTAGTATATGGCGGAAGCCGACAAGGCTTTATTTCAAATTTAAGTAATTTCCAGAAAAATTTCGGCAGAGTTTCCTTTGTTTTACGGACTATCCAATATACCCTGCACGCAGAAAATACCAACAAAAGCCACACAGGGCTAACCAAGCAAGATATAAACATATGCGGACCGGCCGCCTCGGCGTATAGGATCGCCCAAACAACATATGCGGACCGGCCGCCTCGGCGTATGGGATCACCCAAACGACATGTACATACATCCATACAGAAAGACCCTAACCCACAAACATGTCCACAGACCTCTAAACAGACCGACAGAATCATATGACGGGACAGGGCCCCGCCGTACCCATGAACGAATATATACAAATGCACTAATAAATATATATACCAAAAGTATAAGCTCCGGAAAGAGAGGAGCACTCCGAATAGCAGAAAGGGTGTCCTAAACAGGTGGATCACCAGGCTGTGCGTCTGTACCTGCGGGCATGAAACGCAGCCCCCGGAGAAGGGGGTCAGTACGAAATATGTACTGAGTATGCAAAGCAGAAGGTACAGAAATAAATCTGAATAATAATCGAATCAGATATATAGAAAATAATACATATCAAAATGTTTATTCCCAAAGTATAAATTATGCATAGGGCACTGGAAAATGTGGTCGCCCGCCTGTCGATGGCGCCACAACACAGCATAACACCAGAAAGTTTCAAATCTCCGAATCCCCGTCACACATCACAACACAGCATAACGCCAAACACAGCATAACGCCAAACATAAGTGGAACCCGGCCCTCGAGCAAGGAGCACGGTGAACCATAAACACAGCATAACACCGGAATATATCAAAAAGCGCACGACAACAGAACCGGCCCGGGAACCGGCGAACGATATCATAGTAGGCACGAGCGGAGTAGTGAGGAATCATATGCATAAAATCATTATTATAAATCCGAAGGATAAGTAAAATAGTCATATTTGAAATCGGAGTAATAATTATCACTTTTTGATTCAAAGTTGTCGAATTTACATAAAGGGCGTCGCGGGACCCACGGACGAGTATAGACCCGAACTGAGTCCGCCTATGAAAAACATACCCATTATACATCAAGCAAACTCCTATAAAAATTATTGGAGCGATCCGAGCCTCTATGCGAAAAATATGGCATTCAGAGATTACAAAATTCCTTAAAGCGAACATTTTCCATGCGAATTTCGGAAAGCGATTACTTCAAATACATCATGGTTCATATTTCATAAAAACATACATAAGAGTGCCAAAGAATATATATATATGGATCATAACATGCTCGGATCTCGAATTTGGAGTTCCCTTAAAGCTCCAATCTAGCCTATGTGAAACTAAGGCACGCCAAAAGAAGGAAGGTTGCTTTACATACCTCAAACGCTCTCCAATATGATCCAACTCCAGCTAAGTCCAAACTATGATTCGGGCTGCCCAAGGTCTACAAACAAGCCATAAAATGCCAAACATTAGCTAAAGACTTTTTGGGCATTAAATTCCAATTTCGCCCTTAACTCTACGGAAATTTGGGCGGCATTTCCCCTGTAAATAGGCTACCCCGAGAATTTAACTCGGCCATATCAATCAACAACAACAGCAACAACCAACCTAACAACATCAACAACTAATTCGGAAAGCAATACAACAACAATAGCTTTCTTTTTCCACTATTCAACAACTTACATAAATTCAATTCGACAACTTACCTTCAAGCCAAAATCGACGCTTATACATTCACATACTAACCCATGCCCCTACCAACAATATTTAAGGACATTCTAAGCAATTCATACAACATTTCCAATAATCCAAATTTTTCTCCAGCTACCCGAAACAGCCCCCCTAACCGAAACAGCCCCTCTAACTTTTTCTTCATTTACAAATTATGGTTTGTATTCACAATTCACCTTCTAACAATACTATCTCGTCCATATACCAATTACATTAAATATACAAAAGCCCCCAAATCAGTCCGCAACATCTACAACCTCAATTTGAACCAATGAACATTCATTTCCAGCATAAAATTCAAAGCGACGACGATTAAAACATTAAGCGATATTCATTCGCTCATTGTCATATAATGTGAACCATTTCAATCAACACTACACATACACATATATGGATGATTCCCAATTGTTCTTCACCTTACAATGATCATAATCAACTAACTAAACATTAATTCATAATTTCAATCACAACACAACAACACCCATCACACGCCCAACCCTCATACATATGGCATCCACTTCACCATTCTTTATTTCATGATTTTTAACCATAATAAGATACTACAACATGAATATAACCATCATAACACAAGAACAAGATCAAATCTTACCTTTTTATCTTCAACTTCCACAAGCCTAGGGTTTCCACAAGATGAGAAATAGTGGATTGATCGCTCCCACAATGCTTCCACGCTACTTAGGGACCTCAATATAGTTGATTTGTGCCAAAGAAATAATTTTTGGAAGGCTAGAATTGATCTTGATTTTTTTTTCAACTTGGCCGTGAGGTTGGGGGTTTTCTCCTTCAACTTTTAGATATTTTTTTTTTTGTGGGAAGTGAGAAAGATGAATACATGGTCATCTTTTAACTAATATGAAGTGCATTGTTGTCCCTTGGCCCACATTAAATGAGTTGGACCACTTAAAAGATGACACCAAATTGTGTGGGCACCACATGGAATTTGTGGATGACTTTCCACTTCTAATTTTATCACTTTTGGTCCCAAATTTTTCCTAATTGATCCATACCAATAAATTCATGCACAACTTATATCTCAAAATAAAATCGAAGGTCAAGAATCCCGACTTTGTATCCCGAAATAATTTTGTCCCTAACTTATCGTAATTAATCCAGATTATTCCACTGTACAAAAATACGGGTTCTAACAGTCGTATAAATAGAGGAGATGTTGTCTGATTTTCTCTAGCTTTAGTCATATATGCTAGCTATCGATTCTAATGATACTATGCCTTTAATGAAGGTAGAAACGCTAGCATTGGGGGAGAACACGCAAGTGTAGAATAGTTCAACGGAAAAGGTATATAAGGCTAACCCTTCTTTCATAATGCATGGTTCTTTGGCCAAATATCTAAATCTTCTGTGAGACTATGATATCCTTCAAATGATTTGATCTTCCGAGCTAGTAAGCTCACTATTCTTGATACGCCACGATTGTACTAAATCACCCATATGACGAGTAAGCCTAGAAAGATAAATGTGATGAATGACGATAATAGTAACAATGATGTTGATGACGATTATGATAATGATGTAAATAGTAAAGATGCTTATGTGTGTCTATGTATAACTATTATGGAACTCCGAGCTTATGAGGTCGGGTAAGATATGTAAATAAGTATGTATATGATTACGTAACGCGCGCACACCTCTGCAGATGGTACGGATAACCCTGGCGCCTTGGTAGGGCCAGGTAGGTGTAACCCTGAAGCCTTGGTAGGGCCAGGTATGAGTAACCTTGAGCCTTGGTTGGCCAAGTATGTATGAAACACTGATCCTGCATGGTCGGGTATGCCATGTAAATGCTATGTATATGATATGATTATGTATATGACATGCATACGAATATGATATGATATGAACGTGAATAAGGGTATGTATACGAAAATGAGAACAAATATGGAATGAATACAATTTAGAGGTAAGCACACAAATACGCATTGGAAATGGAAAGTCCTATGTGAGGCAAGTAAGTGCCTATGACGATGATATTACCCCCCCCCCCCCCCCCCCGCCCTCCCATCTTGTGCTATTTTCTCATGTTGATTCATTATGATTCTATATTGATATTGATCATGCTTTACATACTCAGTACGTTCTTCGTACTGACGTCCTTTTGTTTGTGGACGCTGCGTCATGCCAGCAGCTGCACAGGGAGACAGACTTGATCCGGAACTACATTCTCAGAGACTACATAGCAGAGCTTCACTTCATTCGGAGCTATAGCTTTTGGGTACTTATTATTTTGTGTATATAATTATAGGCATAGCGGGGTCCTATCCCGCTTATGTGATACGACATACTCTCCTTAGAGGCTCGTAGACATGTGTATATGGTTAGATATGTCTGGCCCAGTCGGCCTATATTTTGTATATCGTTTGGATAGCCTTGTCGGCTCATGTACATTGACGTGGCATAAATGCCAATGATGATATAAAAGCATTGTCGTCCAATGGGACTAGCATGAATGAAGAATAGAAATGTATGTTTAATCATGTGGCTGACCTAGATGTAAGTATAAGTGTAAGTCAAGGGGGTGCCCGGGTGGGCTAGCTCTGGGCGGTCGTCACGGCCCTCTAAACGGGTCGTGACAAAAGTGGTATCAGAGCAGTTCAGTCCTAGGGTGTGTCTACGAGCCGTGTCTAGTAGAGTCTTGGTTATGGGTGTGATGCGCACCACACTTATAAGAAAGAAGCTGCGGACATTTTAGGATTGAATGACCTTCTTTCTTCATAAGAATCGTGCGATAGAGCTATGATATAAGAAATTCTTGTCCCTTAATCGTGTGTTGTGTATTTCAGAAATGCCTGTAAAGAGAAAGGCTACAGCAGCCCAAAAGGGCCAGATGGTGGCAGAAAAGCGGGCCGAAAGAGCACCGCCACCGGTATTAGAGGAAAGTGAGTCCCAGAGTGCGGCCCAATCTCAGTCCTCCCTTTTAGTACCTATATTAGAGGAGCATAAGAGAGCCTCAGCCCCAGACCCAGCTCCAGCACCTCCAGCTCCTCCACCGGATGCTTCGGGCCAAGATGTAAAAGAGGTCATACACTTGCTTACTCAGTTGGTTGCTGCCCAGACTCAGCGGCAAAGTACAGGGCAAGGTGACAGGGTTGTTAGTACAAGAGCCCATGACTTCATTACTTTGAACCCTCCGGAATTCTTTGGGTCAAAGCCAGAGGAGGACCCTCAGGATTTTATCGATGGTATGTTGAGGACACTTCGATTGATACATGCTTCGGACACCTAGTCAGTGGAGTTAGCGTCGTATAGATTGAGAGATGTCTCGATCCAATGGTATATGGTTTTGATGGCTTCACGGGGAGCCAATGCACCTCCCCCGATATGGCAAGAGTTTGTTGATGCCTTCCTCTAACACTATATGCCTCCAGAATTTCGGCGAGCTAGGGCCGATAAATTCTTGAACTTGAGGCAAGGTAGCATGAGTGCCCTAGAGTATAGTCTCCGCTTCAATTCCTTGGCTAGATATGCTTCAGCCATGGAAGCGGATATGGGTGACAGAGTGCACCGATTTGTGAAAGGCCTAGGGCCGCATTTGATGGATAGGTGTTTGACTGCGTCCCTTCAGGACAAATATGGATATTGCACGCATTCAGGCTCATGCTCAGAACCTAAAAGAAAGTTTACAACAGCAGAGAAGTGAACGCGAGCAAGATAGGGCTCATAGCAAGAGGGCCAGATCTTCAGGCCCGATGAGTGAGTTCAGAGGTGGGCATAGATCACAAATTTCTTGGCACTCAAGCTATTCTATGACTAGTGCACTTCCACGGTTTTCAGGCCAGAGATTTGATAGACCTCCTCGTTCCGGGCTGAGTCAATGATATTCGGGGTCTTAGTTTAGAGAATATTCAGGTCAGGCAAGGCCACCCATACCATGATGTTCCCAGTGTGGGAAGTTGCATTGGGGTTGATGCCGAATGGGTTCAGATGTTTGCTATTCATGTGGTCGACAAGGCCATATTATGCGTGATTGCCCCTCAGTTCATGGTAGAGGTAGGACCCAGCTTTCAGGGTCGGTAGCCGGATCTTCAGCGTCTATACGCCCTATGGAGCCAGGTTCACATGCGCCAGTCGGCCATGGTAGAGGCAGAGGGAGAGTCCCCAGTTCTAGTGGTCCTCAGCACCGTGTTTATGCTTTGGCTGGACGCCAAGATCTTGAGTCCTCTCCGGACGTGGTTACAGGTATATTATCAGTATTTTCTCATGATGTATATGCTTTGATTGATCCGGGTTCCACATTGTCATATGTTACTCCATATACTGCGGGTCGATTTAGAGTGGAACCGGAGTCGATCAAGCCTTTTGAGGTGTCTACACTTGTGGGTGAATCGGTAAGAGCTAGCCGAGTATATAGAAATTGTATAATTGTGATTTGTGATCGCCGTACCATGATTGACTTGCATGAGCTAGAAATGGTGGATTTTGATGTTATTATGGGCATGGATTGGTTGGCTTCTTGTTATGCCAATGTTGATTACAGAATGAAAATGGTTCGTTTCCAATTTCCGGGAGAACCAGTCTTAGAATGGAAAGGGAATACAGCGTCACCAAAAGGTAGGTTTATTTCCTATCTAAAGGCACAGAAAATGATCACGAAAGGTTGAATTTACCATCTAGTTTGGGTTCAAGATGTAGAAGCTGAATCGCCGACTCTTCAGTCAGTTCCTGTAGTAACTGAATTTCTGGATGTGTTCCCCTGAAGAGCTTCCAGGCCTCCCTCCCGAGCGGGAGATTGATTTTGCCATTGATGTGTTGCCATGCACTAAGCCTATATCTATTCCTCCTTATAGAATGGCTCCCGCAGAATTGAAAGAGTTGAAGGAGCAATTGAAGGACTTGCTTGAGAAAGGCTTTATTAGGCCTAGTTCATCCCCGTGGGGAGCACCCGTATTGTTCGTCCGGAAGAAAGATATCTCCTTGAGAATGTGCATTGATTATCGTCAATTGAACAAGGTGACGATTAAGAATAAATATCCTCTTCCGAGAATTGATGACTTATTTGATCAATTACAAGGTGCCAAATGATTTTCAAAGATTGGTTTGAGGTCCGGGTATCATCAAGTGAGAGTTAGGGAGAAAGATATCCCTAAGACAGCCTTTAGAACAAGATATGGCCTTTTTGATTTTCGGGTAATGTCATTTGGGCTAACTAATGCGCCGACAGTATTTATGGATTTGATGAATAATGTATTCAGGACCTTCCTGGATTTATTTGTGATCGTATTTATCGACGACATCTTGGTATATTCTAGATCCGAGGCAGAACATGCGGATCATTTGCGTACTGTCCTTGGAGTTCTTCGAACTCGAGAGTTGTTTGCAAAGTTTTCCAAATGTGAGTTATGGTTGAACTCAGTGACATTTCTGGGACATATTGTGGCAGCCGATGGTATTCGAGTGGATAGTCAAAAGATTGAGGCCGTGAAAACATGGCCAAGGCCCACAACCCCTACGGAGGTTCGTAGCTTTATGGGCTTAGCAGGTTATTATAGGAGATTCGTTGAAGGTATTTCTTCTATTTCTGCACCACTCACAAAGTTGACCTAGAAATTGGCAAACTTTCAATGGACAGATGCTTGTGAAGGTAGCTTCCAAAAGTTGAAAAGCAGATTGACTTCCGCCCCAGTCTTGACACTTCCAGAGGGATTGGAAGGATATTTTGTTTATTGCGATGCTTCAGGCATTGGGCTAGGTTGTGTATTGATGCAACATGGCAAAGTGATTGCGTATGCTTCAAGGCAATTGCGGAAACATGAGCAGAATTATCCAACCCATGATTTAGAGTTGGCCGTAGTGATTCATGCGTTAAAGATATGGAGACATTATTTATATGGTGTCCATGTGGTTATTTATACAGATCATAAGAGTCTACAGTATATCTTCAAGCAGAAAGAGCTGAATTTACGGCAACGACGATGGTTGGAATTGCTAAAATATTATGATGTTGATATCTTGTATCACCCCGGAAAGTCAAATGTTGTAGCTGATGCTCTTAGCCGCAGATCTATGGGAAGTTTATGTGATGTACGACCAGAGAAAAGAGAAATGGCCCGTGAGCTCCAGCAGTTAGCTAGCCTAGGAGTTCGAGTAGTGGGCTCAGGTAGCCAGGGAGCTACTATCCTGAATTCAGCAGTCTCGTCGCTAGTAGCAGAAGTGAAAGAGCGACAATACAAAGATTCCATGCTAAGGCATTACAGAGATACACTCCCTCAGAAAGAGGAGTCATCATTTGAGCTTTCAGGAGATGGAGTTCTCCAATGTCGGGGCAGATTATGTGTTCCCAATGAGGCAGGTCTACGCCACCAGATATTGAGAGAAGCTCATTGTTCCCGTTACTCTGTTCACCCCGGTGCGACGAAAATGTATCATGATCTTACGTCGGTATATTGGTGGAATGGAATGAAGAAAGACATAGCAGAATTCGTGGCTCAATGTCCTAATTGTCAACAAGTGAAAATCGAGCATCAAAAGCCGGGTGGATCTTTACAAGCCATAGAAATCCCAACTTGGAAGTGGGAAGTGATTAACATGGATTTCATTACATGTTTACCCCGTTCTCGGCGTAAGTATGATTTCATATGGGTGATTGTGGATAGACTCACCAAGTCAGCTCATTTCTTACTAGTCAGAACGACGTATGTGGCAGAAGATTATGCAAAGCTTTATCTTAAAGAGATAGTAAGACTCCATGGTGTTCCAGTATCTATTATCTCAGACAGAGGAACTCAGTTTACAGCAAATTTTTGGAAGTATTTGCACGAGGGTTTAGGGACCCAAGTGAGCCTTAACATGGCATTTCACCCGCAGACTGATGGACAAGCTGAGCGCACCATTCAGACTCTTGAAGATATGTTACGGGCATGTATGATGGAATTTGGAGGAAATTGGGATTACCATTTTCCACTCATTGAATTTGCTTACAATAATAGTTACCATTCTAGAATTCAAATGGCACCGTATGATACTTTATATGGGCGAAAGTGTAGATCCCCAATTGGGTGGTTCGAGATAGGAGAAACTAAACTGATAGGGCCAGACTTAGTCCAGCAAGCCTTAGAGAAAGTCAAGATCATACAAGATCAGTTGTTAGCAGCTGAAAGTCGTCAAAAGTCCTATGCGGATAATCATCGAAGAGACTTAGAGTTCCAAGTAAAATATTGGGTATTCTTGAAAGTGTCACCAATGAAGGTGTAATAAGATTTGGCAAAAAGGGGAAGCTTAGTCCCTAATATATTGGACATTACGAGATTGTACGGAAGGTAGGAAAAGTGGCCTACGAGCTAGATTTACCTCCGGATTTGGAGTCAGTCCATCCAGTTTTTCATGTTTCGATGCTTCGGAAATGTGTTGGAGATCCTACTAAGATCGGGCCAATAAGTGATGTGCAAGTGACAGAAAAGTTGACTTATGAAGAAGTACCCATTGCCATTCTAGATAGGCAAGTACGGAGGCTTAGAAACAAAGAGGTGACCTCAGTTAACGTTCTATGGAGAAGCGGTAAACGAGAGGAAATGACATGGGAAGCGGAAGAAAGTATGTGATCCAGATACCCGCATTTATTTCAGCCCTTGGGAGAGATCCAAGACGCGATATCAAGACCATAAGGTATGTATGTTTTCCTTTTATGCATTTGGGTCGTGTGTGACCATAGACATGTTGATATTGTAATGTAGCCCTGTGAGGCGATGATATTATGGGTTGTTGTGGCAGGTTGGTAGTGCCAAATTACAGGGGAAACTCTAGCGAAATTTTCGCAGGATCCCGAGTGTTTAACATTCGAGGACGAATGTTCCAAAGGAGGGAAGAATGTTACACCCTGAAAATTTCCCCGCGAACGTACAGTGGGTAGGCTAACAAAAGGCATGGCGTATACGATGTTTTAATAAGAAGGGAACGACGTTTGGAGACCCTAAATAAGGTTCCAAAGGCAATTGCAATAAGAGATAGGTTATTATCCATAATGACTAACTATAGGTTCTGAGAATGTGGAAAAGTCACAGGTTTGCACTTTGGCCAGTTGGTCGTAAAATGAAATACGGACCGTAAAGTGGTATACGGCCCGTAAACTGCCATGTAGTATTTCAACTTCCAAAACTTCAACTTTCTGTCAAATGTTCAAATGGTTAAATACGACTTGGAATACGGACCGTAAATTGAAATACGGCGCGTGAACTGCGATCGTAAATCACCATGATCCCCAGCATACTTGCTGGTTCTGTTATGCTTAAACACGCCCACAAAATGCAGACCGTAATCTAGAATACGGCCCGTAAACTGGGTTTACGACCACTGTGCACTTTCGACGACTATTCATTCCAGATTAGATTTTTGGGTTATTAAAAAGGGGACAAAGTTTATTATTTAATTTCCACATGACACCCCTTCTCTGTAAAACATCTCTCTACATTTATTCCACAAGAATTCAAGGATTATTAGTGATCAACAACATAAACCAAGTGAATCAAGTGTAAGAAATCCCATTAAAGATCATACAAGTCAAGAAATCCCAATGGAGGTAAACTAGGGTTTTGCTCAAGTGGAGTATTATTAACCAAGGCTTGTTCCTATGACATATAAAGTAAAATTTATGATATTTCTATGTTGTTTAAGGTATTTAAGAGTTACAATACATGGATTGTAGAAAGGTATGGCAAAATGGGTCATGAATGTGGAATAGTGCCATTTTGAGAAACAGTTTGAATTTAGTTATGATTCTTGATGTGTTGTGATGTAAATATGCTATGAATGATGTTGAGAACATGAGGTGAAAAATGTATGCAAATGGATGTAGTCATGTGTTATGGCCATGGATAAGAGTAATTGAAAGAAAAATTGTATAATGTCGATGAATAACGACCATCGTTATAGTATCATGAATGTATTATCGACGTTTGAGAGTTGATATACGCTATAGAGGAATGTCGTATAAATAGAGGAGATGTTGTCCGATTTTCTCTAGCTTTAGTCATATATGCTAGCTATCGATTCTAATGATAGTATGACTTTAATGAAGGTTGAAACGCTAGCATTGGAGGAGAACACACAAGTGTAGAATAGTTCAACGGAAAAGGTATGTAAGGCTAACCCTTCTTTCATAAGGCATGGTTCTTTGGCCAAATATCTAAATCTTCTGTGAGACTATGATATCCTTTAAATGATTTGATCTTACGAGCTAGTAAGCTCACGATTCTTGATACGCCACGATTGTACTAAATCCCTCGTATGACGAGTAAGCCTAGAAAGATAAATGTGATGAATGACGGTAATAGTAACAATGATGTTGATGACGATTATGATAATGATGTAAATAGTAAAGATGCTTATAAGCTATTGTGTATATGTGTCTATGTATGACTATTATGGAACCCTGAGCTTATGAGGCTGGGTAAGATATGTAAATAAGTATGTATATGATTACGTAACGCGCGCACACCTCTGCAGATTGTACCGATAACCCTGACGCCTTAGTAGGGCCAGGTAGGTGTAACCCTGAAGCCTTGGTAGGGCCAGGTATGAGTAACCTTGAGCCTTGGTTGGCCAAGTATATATGAAAAACCGATCCTGCATGGTCGGGTATGCCATGTAAATGCTATGTATATGATATGATTATGTATATGATATGGATACGAGTATGAATACGAATATGATATGATATGAACGTGAGTAAGGGTATGTATACGAAAATGAGTACAAATATGGAACGAATACGAGTTGGAGGTAAGCACACAAATACACATTGGAAATGGAAAGTCCTATGTGAGGCAAGTAAGTGCCTATGACGATGATATTACCGCCCCCCCCCCCCCCCTTGTGCTATTTTCTCATGTTGATTCATTATGCTTCTATGTTGTTATTCATCATGCTTTACATACTCAGTACATTCTTCGTACTGACGTCCTTTTGTTTGTGGACGTTGTGTCATGCCCGCAGCTGCACAGGGAGACAGACTTGATCCGGAGCTACATTCTCAGAGACTACATAGCAGAGCTCCACTTTATTCGGAGCAATAGCTTTTGGGTACTTATTCTTTTGCGTATATAATTATGGGCATAGTGGGGTCCTGTCCCGCTTATGTGATACGACATACTCTCCTTAGAGGCTCGTAGACATGTGTATATGGTTAGATATGTCTGGCCCAGTCGGCATATATTTTGTATATCGTTTGGATAGCCTTGTCGGCTCATGTACATTGATGTGGCATAAATGCCAATGATGATATAAAAGCATTGTCGTCCAATGGGACTAGCATGAATGTTGAATAGTGTTATACCCCGTATTTTTGTACGTCGAATTATTCGTAAGCTAATCGACATAATTTTAAGGACAAGATTAATTTTTAGATATGAGACTAGGATTTTTAACCCCGATTTTACTATTGCTCGGTTTACTAATTAATTACAATTGGTGTAGAAATATTAGTGAGGATTATTGATTAATTAAGTTAATTAGACCTTTGAGTGGGCCCCACCAGAAAAAATAATAATATAAAATAATAACATGGAAGATGCATGCTAGTGGGACATGTGTATATATATGTTTATCCAGGGGTATGGCGGGGCCCTGTCCCATCATATTTCACTATCGATACTCTTAGAGGTCTGTAGACATGTGTGTGGGTTGTGTATAAGTTTGTTCAGCTGTGTCTATACGATGTGATATGGATATATTCGTATGTAGTGGCAGCCTTGTCGGCTTGCGTATGATATTGATATGTAGTGGCAGCCTTGTCGGCTTGCGTATCATTTTATGATTTGATCAGTTGTGACTCCTCAGGAGACAGTTATTTGTACATATATATATGATGACGTTATGAACCTTCGGAGTTCTTTTGCAAGTTTCCATATTGTTCATAGTTTCAATTTGGCTATATCTAACAGGTACGTATATGAGTGTCCAGCTCGGGCACTAATCATGGCCCATGGGGTTGGGCCGTGACAAAAGTGGTATCAGAGCAGTTCATCCTCGGAGTGTCTACAGACCGTGTCTAGTAGAGTCTTGTTTATCGGTGTGTTGTGCACCACATCTATAAACAGGAAGCTACAGGACATTTAGGATGTTACCTTTCTTTCATATCTAAGATCGTGCGATAGAGCCCAGCCATAGGAAATGAAATCCCTTATACTAACCCTTGATTTCAGCGGAAGAACGGCATCGACAGAAGAAAGTGACTAATGATATTGAGAGCTACAAAGTACACAGGTAAGCAACGGTGTGAAATATGCATGTCAGATAAGGTAAGAATATTGAAGTATGACTGAAATGTGAAGTTGAAGAATGAAAGGGATGGTAGATAGGAAGGTATAACAGGGAAAATCGTTAAAGGATCAGCTACGTCTCGAGGTGTGATATGTGAGGTAAGTTTCGACATCTTTATAGCTTTACTTGAAATTGGGAGCCCTGTGTTGCTATGATATATACGTATATATGTTAGCCCTGTGAGGCATTGTTGGTATTTCCTGCGTGCAGGTTTTGGGATAAGTAAGAAATACAGAGGAAACTCTACCAAAATTTTCCTAGAAATAAAGAGGGAATGAGATATAAGTTTGTAATATGTCTTGAAAGGTCGATATCGATAGGGTAAATTTATCATGTTTGATTAAAGCTTTAAGAGATACCCTCCATATCATCCGTAAGAGGCATTATTCTTATTTGGGAAAATTGATTTCGAAGAAGCAAATATGAGCAGCAAAGTTTGGAATTCATTTGAATGGACCAGAATATTTTTCAGCCACATTTTACCTTAGAAAAAGCTCATGTTGAAGAGCAAAAACGTCCAGCAATTAAGTTTCACTTTTATTTGAAGAGTACAAAGCATACAGCAAGTAGTTTGCGAACTAAATAGTTCGTTCATGACCCAAGAACAAATTTGAAGGTAAACTATGTGAATCAAGCATTAGAAGTCCCGTGGTACTTGTGATATTCTAGTTCTTCTTCTTGTGTTGGTTTTGGAGGATGCTTCATGGTGACGTAATCTTGAAGTTGGAGCGTTCTGGTGTTCTTGAGGTAACATTTCATCATATCTTTATGTTCTTGAGTTTATTGGTTCTTAATCAACTAATTGGAGATGGAATTTGTAGAAGGAAAACTCAAACTTGTGGGTTGTCTTAGATCATGTGTTTCATGTGTTGTTGATGGAATGCTTGGATAATTTGGAAGGGCTTGAGGTACTAAGAGAAGATTTAGAAAGGGCTGGCAAATCTTAATAGGGTATTATATTGAGGTATCACTGAATTGACAAGCAGGGATAAATTACGACGAGTTTATAGTTAGACGAAATAACAGTATGATTGAGATAAGAGTACATAGGAAGAAGAATCGAGACAAATAGGAATGTATTAGTAAGGTGGCTTGTGAGATATTGAGGTTAAGATTAACCAGAAAGGGTAAAAGGTTAAGTACGCCTACTCCACAGAGTGTGATTAAACCATAGTCAGAATCGTGAATAAGGTTAAAAAAAAAAAGGAGAGAGTGTTACATTATAGGATTGATTACGAACAGGATATAATGTGAATATAATGAGGATTGCTATGAGAATGAGTAAAGCCCGGTGACGAAGTGACTAAAAGATATGACGTGATCTATGTGACTAAAGTATAAAGGCGAATGTGAAATGGAAAAGCAGGGTATAGAACGAATGAGAATGACTTATAAAGTTCTATAGGGAAAGTTCAGAATAAAGATTATGCGATAACGGAAATGAAAGCGAGCACAAGAAAAGAAGGAGTTAATTGAAAGAAGGAAATAAGAAGGAAGCGAGCGAGATAACAGTGCAGTAATTTGTTACGACATGTATAGCCGAGAACACGAGCAATATAAGTGACAGAGTTGCGAAAGACCAAACTACCAAAAGATGAGCAACAAAGCAGAATGAGTGCCAGGAAATGACTGGGATGGTAAGAACAAATAGGGATGAATAGAATACACTTTGAAAAAGAGAAAGGGATTATGTAAGAGTGGTGTATTCTGAAGGATACAGAGATAGCATGAGACTCCTCGTGCACAGAACAAAAGATGGACATAGACTGGAGAAATGGAAAGGAATACTAAAGAAAGCAAAGTAAGTACAAATGGAAACAATTGACACTATAATATATCCAATATGGATACTCAAACTTCAAGTGAGATCCCATGCGGAAACAAGTTGGTAAGATCTGAAAGCCGGCGATAAATGAATAGTAGTCAGGATGGTATTTGAGACAAGACTGAGGATCATTTGTAAAGATTTTGTATTATATGACATTAGAAAGTGGATGCCTATAAAAAGGAAGAATACGACAAGAAAATGGTAACGAGTAACTTAAGAGATATTATAAGGGATAGCAATGCTATACTGGATTAGAGGTTGAGACGTTGACAACGGGGTTGCTTGCTAATGATATTATGACTTATAAGTAGCAAAGAAGAAGAGATAGGGAATCTCCTATAGTAGAATATGAGAAAATTGAATGGTAAGTAAAGGAACGGAAAGGAGTACGACAAGATAGACAGCAAGTGAGTTTTAGTACAAATAAGATATGTAAAGCAGAATAAACCAGGAGAAGGAAAGACTATGACTAAGATTGGGTGTACTTTGTACAAGCTATACAAGAATAGTTATGCAATCTATGCATATTTGTATGTTAAGAATGAGACCAAGTGAGTACTTGATAAGAAGAGTAAGGATTTAGTAATGACAATGTGGTTGTGATATTTTGGATACATTAAGAAAAGGTGTAGGATGATTTGAGTCAAAGTACAGAGATAGAATTAGTACAGAGGGCAAATAGGACATGGCCATAGTTGAGCCCCGATACCGATTGAGAGATACAAGAAGAGAATGCGAGGTAAAGCATAAAAACTAGTGAAACGATGCTAAGGTATTTGAGCACCTTCGTATATTCTTGTAAAGATTGCAACATAATGTGTGATAGGAAAACTAAAATCAAAATCTGAGCAAAGGGGCAATAGAATATGCCTAAAGTGTTACAAGTTGGGTTAAGAGAAATTATGGAATAGCTTAAGCGAGACGAGCGGGACGAGCTGGTTACTAGAAGACAGTGAATTTATATGTCAAATCAAGAAATTCTTTCAGAATTATACTAGTTAATGATAGTCAGATCACAGTGCAGCTATGTAGAGTTATAAAACGAGGAAACTCCAGCGCTACTTGATAGCCAGCTCTAAGGATTGAGATTAAGTGCTAAAAGCAAAGTGACAGTTAAAAACCTTTAAAAGAAAGTCGAAGAGTAACACATGATGCTGAATATTCCAGAATATGGACAGTACAGTAAGGTTATTGAAGTAAAATAATGCTACACCAAGGGAAATTTCATTTTACTCGTAGAATCAGCAAAGGGTCTACAGGTTACCAGAGGCACGAAATACTCCAGGGATGGTAAAGTCTAATAAATCGACGAGGGACGTCTGCGCGTTATAAAAATCTTATTTAAAGATTAAGAGGTAATATGAAGTGAACGATACATCTTAAGGGAGTAACTATAGAAGAAGAAAGAGTCGAGTTAAGACTAAGTGCACCAGGGAGAGAGTAAGATTTCAGCCGAAGAGCTCGCAATACAATCGTCAACCAACTGCGAAATGAAAAGGAGAGTAAAGACAACGACGTGGAATAATTACCTCGAGAAACAACATAGGGAGGAAATATTACGGGGATGGTTACATAGAGATCTGAAATGCATTATAATAGATTGAAGGAAATCGACCAACGAAAGAGTCATGTGAAGAGTATAATTCAGTAAAAGAACGTTTAAGGAAGTATTGGGAGTGCAGGATTAGTTTAACATTCAAGGAGGAATGTTCCAAAGGGGGGAAGGATGTTATACCCCGTATTTTTGTACGTCGGATTATTCGTAAGCTAATCGACATAAGTTTAAGGACAAGATTAATTTTGAGATATGAGACAAGGATTTTTAACCCTGATTTTATTATTGCTCGGTTTACTAATTAATTACAATTGGTGTAGAAATATTAGTGAGGATTAATGATTAATTAAGTTAATAAGACCATTGAGTGGGCCCCACCAGAAAAAAAAATATAAAATAATAACATGGAAGATGCATGCTAATGGGACATGTGTCAAAGGGTGCTTAGTTGAGTGGACACGTGTCCACATGGTAGGCATCATATATGTTATAATTGATGACTAACATTATTAGTCATATATCTTATCTTCACTTTCTCTCCAATTCAAAGAATGAAGCTCATAGCCATGGCAGTCACGGCCATGGCAGTCCATTCCCTTAAAAAAAAATCTAAGTCCCTAAGGTGCTCTATACATTCATGGAGGCAGCCATGGCAGCAGCTCACGGCCATGGCAGTCCACTCCCTTAAAAAAAAAAAATCTAAGTCCCTAAGGTGCTCTAAACATTCATGGAGGCAGCCATGGCAGCAGCTCACGACCAGATGTGACAAAAAAAAATATATTTTTCTCGCTTAGATTAAATTCTAAGGTAGTTTGCAAGTCCAAGGAGGTGATAGCAACATTGGGTATTGAATTGAGGAAGAAGAAATAGTGCAATTGGTGCAAGTGAGTGTAGAATTTGCTCCGATTAAATTAAGGTAAGATCTTCTCATTTTATGGTATAATTGTATTAATGGTGTTGTAATGGAAGGATTAAAATTGGATTGGATGAAATTGGAAGTAAGAAATTGCATGAAATCGTTGATATTAGGAGTTGTAGTCGTTATATGGAATTGTTGAGTTGAAAAGATTCAAAGTGTGGTTTATGTTCATACGTCGTTGTTCGTGTTGTTGTCGTGTCGTCATTGATGTGGCTTCTAAATTCAGAAGGAAGAAGTGTATAACGTATCGTATACGAAACGTATATTGGTCGGTTTGGTGTATAATCTTAAACGTCAATGATTTGGATTGGAAAAGGGTTAAGAAAGGTTATTGAGTTATTTGAGTTGTTTATGGTCTGGATTGTAAGGATTTTATACGAATATTTCTGTTACCGTCATTGTTGGTACTGCTGTGATAACAGGAGGTTAATTGGAAGTTCGAGTTAGGCGAGTTATATAGGGGAAATGCTGCCCGATTTCCGTTAAGTTCTTAACTAATGAAAATCCTAATCAAGAAATCATGAATTAAAGAATGATTCTTATAGATTTATAAGCTAGAAAGTATAGTTTACTAACGATAGCGTTACATTCATATTAAATAGGCTAAAGGGGCGACGAAGCGAACTTGGTTACGGTTAACCTGTAACAGGTATGTAAAGCTAACCCTTCCTTCTTTTTGGCATGATCTTTATTAAACAAACAGACGACGTGTATACGACTCTCAAGAAGCTTCTATTCTTAGAGACACTAGGATGGTTAATGTTCTTGATTCCCAGAACTTATTTTATTATGTCTTGACACGTGTCTATGATTTCAGGCATCCTATTTTGATATAATCCATTGTGACATTCAAAGGATACTTGATATGACTATTGTCTTGATTTCCAAATGATAATTCATTTAAATATTCTATTGAGTCTCAAATATAATTTAGTTTGCATATGGTTGCTCACTACTCTGCTCGTGCGTGCCTCAATATATCTTTCACTGAGTCCCGGGCCAGGATACGTTTTCGTGCACAATTTCACTGCATTGTTCATCGAGTCCCTCACTAGAGGGCCGGGTGTCACGACCCAACCCCGTAGGCCATGACTAGTGCCCGAGCTGGGCACTCCAACGCATTCTAGTATATGGCAGAAGCCGACAAGGCTTTATTTCAAATTTAGCTAATTTTTAGAAAAATTTCGGCAGAGTTTCCTTTGTTTTACGGACTATCCCATATATCCTGAATGGGATCGCCCAAACACAACATAAGCACCCAACTGTACAAAAAGATCCCAACCTACAAACATGTCCACAGACCTCTAAACAGACCGACAGAATTATATGACGGGGCAGGGCCCCGCCGTACCCATGAACGAGAATATACATATATAGAAGTGACAGACTATACCAAAAGATGGCTCTGAATAAAAGAGCGCTCCAAAAATAGCAGAATGAGATCCTAAGCGGACGGATCAGCAAGCCTGTCGTCGGTACCTGCGCGGCATGAAAACGCAGCCCCCGAAGAAAGGGGGTCAGTACGAAATATGTACTGAATATGTAAAGCCTGAGTTGCAGAAGCAAAATCATAACTGGTGCAGAACATACAGAAAGTAAACGGAAAATCCAAAGTATCAGATACATATTTCCAAAACATGCAGAGTGTGTACAGAACATATGTCATATCAAATCCGGCCCCTGCCAAGGGACTCGGCAGACAGAACGTGGCCACCCTCCCGATGCTGGTGCCACAACACAGAAGAATCAGAATAGGGGCATAACCCCGTAACATAATATGTCATATCAGATGGCCATAGTAAATCATATCAGAACAAACGTACATGGCACAGCATACTCCACAAACCCATGTACGCATATACCTGCCCCCTCACATCGAGGCACGGCGAACAATGCAGGGGATTACGCTTGACAACATATCCTGGCCCGGGCTCAGTGTGGGAAACATTGGGGCATCCACGAATAGAGTCGTGAGAAACTAATGCAAGTAAAATATCATAAATGTTTCCATAGACTCGATGAGGCATATCAAAGACAAACCGATCCGATGAAGTCGGAAGGAATCATAGTAAATGAGTTTCGAGTATCAAAACAATTTATCAGACTTAATGGAATGTTTAAAACCATATTAGTTAGGTAATTAAAAGGGTAGTCGAAACGTTTCTTTCAAAAATCGTTCAAAAAGGGGACTTTAGTACATTAAGGGCAAAACCGGGAATAGCGGGCCCACCTCGGAACAAGCAAGGCGGTGGGCTCAAATTACGCCCTTTAAGCTTATGGGGTAACCTATAAAGGTTCTACGGACATTCTATAGCTTTTCAAGGAGTTTAGAGAAAGTCTACATACTTTCAGGAAAGCATATCAAAATGGTTCAATTCTACTGAAGGAAAAACTGAGATTTTCTCTTGCGGATTCCGATGGCCAAGAAGGTCTTTTGAGGCCCGAATCCGATCCTAAAACACTTAGACATGCCAAAAGAAGGATCGGGGTAGCTTTACATACCTTTCACGCTCCTTACGCCATTCCAAACTCACTTCCCGTTTCGTCAAAAATCTGCAAATGGTCAAGTTTGCCAATTGTAAGTTATAGATGCTACAAATTCAATTCAACTCTTATTTGTCTACCGAAATTTCGGCAGCACTTCCCCTATACATATAGCATCCCCGAGAACTTAACTCGGCTCACAATCATCAACAACAACCCAAGCAACAACATCAACATCAACAACAAACATTAGAAACACAATATGGCAACACTAGTTCTACTTGCCGACATAATGTCATAACCTTTACTTTAACCTTAACTTTCAAACTATTCTCCACAATTTCACATTCATTATCAATCTAGATTACCACAACATAGTTTAAAAGCATTTCATATCGTTTTCCACAAGATATTCATACGATATACATAATATACAAACTTTCCACGAAAGCCACATTTCATCCGAAGCTTCTAATCTTTAGCATATTTATTCATAACATGTTTCCGTCTTCCAAGTTCATCAACAATCATCATAATTTGTACCTTAGCAACCTAATTTCCATAACGACATAAAATCATACTAAGACGACATAAGCTCCTACATTCCATTTCAATGCAAACTTACATTATTCTACCTTCATTTACATTGGAAGAATCACAACAACACAACTAACATATTAAACAACATTAATCCATCGTTATTTCATCATAACACAACCCACGGCCAACATGGGAATTTTCCAACTTCAACCAAATTCTTTCAACTTTCATTTCCAATGTAATTTCCATCATAACCACAACTAGAATACGACATAAAATTCAACACACTATAGGTATACACATATACACACACACGGCTACATGCATATATATATATACCCACTTTGCAAACTTCCATTTCTCTATACTTTCAACTCATTTCTACATACTACAACACAACCAAGCCTTCATAACATAATAAAAAGGGATGAATTCTTACCTTTTTCTCCAATCTTCTTCACTTGTCCAAAGTGTGAGATTGATGAATCTAGTGCTCAACCTTCCGAAGCAACTACACCAAGTTGTAGAGGACACTTAACTTAGTAGAAAAACCACAAGATAGCAATTTTTGGAACAAGATTTTTGAAGGTGATTTTTGCAAGCTTAGGGCCGAATGGTCTCCTTATTTTTGCTCTTCTTTTGTTTGTTCTCTCTTTCTTGCTTCTTGAGAATTCTAAGGGATAAGGACATCATATATTATTTTAATCACATGGAAAATTTCATTAATTCTTGGTGGATTTGGGCCTCACTTGGCCGGCCACCCCTTAAGCATTGGGCCTTAATTTTTTTCATCCAATTTTGAGCCCAATGACTTATGGATCATATTTTGTAATTGCCGAAACTAATTTCCGAAATTCCAAATTTGCCCTTGGCCTTCTCCAACACTTCCTTATTAATATTCATTCATAAACAACTCATGTGTTAACTAAAATTAATTATGACCTTATTTCTCACAAGTTACAATTATTTCCAATTTTCCAAATATGTGAAAACACGGGATATAACATCCTCCCCCCCTTTAGAACATTCGTCCTCGAATGTTAGATTGATCTTATAGGGTTTGAAATGGTTTTGGGAGAGTTTTTGTTTATAGACAGCACAATTAGTACACATTCATTATCGAAATGGAATTAAGCAAAGGTTCGGAATTACCTGAGGGTTCTGGGAACAAATGAGGATATTTCTTCTTCATCTCCTCTTCGGCTTCCCAGGTCATTTCCTCCCTATTATTATTCCGCCACAGCACCTTAACAGAGGCTACATCCTTGTTCCGGAGCTTTCTTACCTGGCGGTCCAAAATAGCTACGGGCTGCTCCTCATAAGATAACTGCTCCGTCACCTGAATATCATCCGCAGGAAATATTCTGGAGGGATCACCAATGCATTTGCGGAGCATAGACACATGGAATACCGGATGTACTGCTTCCAAATCAGATGGCAGGTCTAACTCATAGGCGACATTCCCAATTTTTCGCACGATCAGATAAGGCCCAATATAACGCGGACTAAGCTTACCCTTTCTGCCGAACCGCATTACGCCTTTCATAGGCGATACCTTCAGAAATACCCAATCACCAACCTGGAATTCCAAAGGACGACGCCGTTTGTCAGCGTATGATTTCTGTCGACTCTGGGCTGCCAATAGTCGTTCCCGAATAAGTTTCACCTTATCAACGGCCTGCTGGATCATATCTGGGCCGATTAATTCTGTCTCGCCAATATCAAACCAGCCGATAGGTGACCTGCATTTTCTACCATATAAAGCCTCGTACGGAGCCATCTGGATGCTGGAATGGTAGCTGTTATTATAAGAAAATTCAATCAATGGCAAGTGATCCTCCCAGCTACCTCTGAAATCAATAACACAGGCTCGCAACATATCTTCAAACGTCTGGATAGTGCGGTCGGCCTGTCCGTCACTCTGAGGATGGAAAGTTGTGCTCAGGCTCAGCTGAGTCCCTAATCCTTCCTGAAAAGATCTCCAGAAGTTCGCCGTGAACTGAGCACCTCTGTCAGTGATAATAGATATAGGAACTCCATGAAGCTTCACTATTTCTTTAATATAAAGCCTGACATAATCCTCGGCGGAATAAGTAGTCCTGACGGGGAGAAAATGGGCTGATTTTGTCAGCCTATCAACAATAACCCAGATGGAATCATACTTCCGTGGAGTGCGAGGCAACCCTGTAATGAAGTCCATATTAATGATCTCCCACTTCCACGTCGGAATTTCCATTTCCTGCAACAGTCCACCCGGTTTCTGGTGTTCAATCTTGACCTGCTGACAATTGGGACACTGGGCGATGAACTCTGCGATGTCCCGTTTCATGCCATCCCACCAGTATAAGCATCGGAGATCATGGTACATCTTCGTAGACCCAGGATGGACCGAATAACGAGCATAATGTGCCTCGCTCATAACCTGCTGCCGAAGGCCTGCAATATCAGGTACACACAACCTGCCCCTAAATAATAAAGTCCCGTCCGGAGTGAACTCGAACGGAGTCTTCTCCTTATCATAGGCTGTGTCTCTGTACTGTGCCAAAACAGGATCTTCATATTGATGCCGTTTGATATCTTCCTTAATAGATGATTCAGAAACCCCTCAAACAGAAATCCGTGTACCTCCAGAATCGGCCAGACGAACCCCAAGGTTAGCCAGCTGATGAATGTCACGTACTATCTCTCTCCTGTCTGGCTGTAAATCGACCAAGCTGCCCATAGATTTCCGGCTAAGCGCATCTGCAACAACATTAGCCTTGCCCGGATGATACAGAATATCCACATCATAGTCTTTCAGGAGCTCCAGCCACCTCCGCTGCCGCAAATTAAGCTCTTTCTGCCTGAAAATATACTGGAGACTCTTATGATCTGTATAGATATCAACATGAACGCCATATAAATAATGTCTCCATATCTTCAGGGCATGGATCACCGCTGCAAGCTCCAGATCGTGAGTAGGATAATTCTTTTCATGCTTTTTCAATTGCCGAGAAGCATAAGCTATAACTCTGCCGTGCTGCATCAATACACAGCCCAATCCCACGCCAGAAGCGTCACAATAAATAACATATCCATCGGGTCCCTCTGGAAGAGTCAGAACTGGGGCTGTAGTCAGCTTCTCTTTCAGCAACTGGAAGCTTCGTTCACAAGCATCAGTCCACTGGAACTTGGCTCCCTTCTGAGTTAGCCTTGTCAAAGGCGCTGAAATCGAAGCAAACTTTTCCACAAATCTTCTGTAATAGCCTGCTAACCCAAGGAAACTACGTACCTCTGTGGGCGTCGTGGGTCTGGGCCAATTTTTCACGGCATCAATCTTCTGTGTATCCACCCGGACACCATCAGCTGCAATAATATGGCCCAGGAATGCCACTGAAGCTAGCCAGAATTCACATTTAGAAAATTTTGCATATAATTTCTGATGCCGAAGTACCCCTAATACCGCTCTCAGATGATCTGCGTGCTCTGCCTCGGACCGAGAATAGACCAGAATGTCATCGATAAATACAATTACGAACATATCCAAGAATGGCCTGAATACCCGGTTCATTAGATCCATGAATACCGCAGGAGCATTAGTCAGCCCAAAAGACATAACTCTGAATTCATAATGCCCATATCTGGTCCGGAATGCTGTCTTAGGAATATCGGCCTCCCGTACCCGTACCTGATGATAGCCAGACCGAAGATCTATCTTCGAAAAATACTTGGCGCCCTGCAACTGATCAAACAAATCGTCAATTCTGGGGAGGGGGTATTTATTCTTTATGGTTACCTTATTCAGCTGTCGATAATCAATACACATACGCAACGACCCGTCTTTCTTACGCACAAACAATACCGGGGCTCCCCAAGGCGAAGTGCTGGGTCTAATGAAGCCTTTTTCTAACAGATCCTTCAACTGCTCTTTCAGTTCTTTCAATTCTGCCGGTGCCATTCTGTACGGGGGAATAGATATCGGCTGAGTATCTGGAAGCAAATCATTAGTAAAATCTATCTCCCGCTCTGGAGGAAGGCCTGGAAGCTCTTCTGGGAACACATCTGGAAATTCATTAACCACGGGAACTGACTGAAGAGTCGGCGTTTCTGCTGTCAAGTCTTGTACCCGAACCAGATGATAAAAATAACCCTTTCTGATCATTTTCTTCGCCTTAAGGTATGAAATAAACTTACCTTTCGGCGATGCTGTATTACCGGCCCATTCTATAACTGGCTCCCCAGGAAACTGGAAACGAACTACCTTATTTTGGCAATCAACATTAGCATAACAGGAGGCTAGCCAGTCCATTCCCATAATAACATCGAACTCGACCATATCTAACTCCACCAGATCTGCCTTAGTGTCACGGCCACATACAATTACAGAACAGTTCTTATATACCTGTTTTCCTACAATAAAGTCCCCAATCGGTGTGGCTACCTCAAACGGCTCTATAGGTTCAGATGTTATACCAATTTTACAAGCAACCAGAGGCGAAATATATGACAAAGTCAAACCTGGATCAATCAATGCATACACAGACCGAGAGAAAACCAATAATGTACCTGTAACGACATTAGGCGATGCCTCCTAATCCTGGCGGCTGGACAGAGCATAGATGCGGTTCGAAGGACCGCTAGTACCAGAAGCTCCACCACGGCCTCTGCCGCGACCCGCTGGTGCTGAAGTACCTGGCCCCGTAGGGCGCATAGCCATTGATGAAGATGAAGACCCGGCGGCTGATCCGGTAGGCTGCGCTGCACCACCCGAACTACCCTTATACGGGCAATCTCTCACAGAATGGCCCTGGCGGCCACAAGAAAAACATGCACCGGTGGCTCTGTAGCACTCCCCAGGATGGTATCTGCCACAGTAAGAACACTGAGGCCTAGGTGGCCTCGTCTGACCAGAACCCCTGTCTGTCCGCGAACCTGAAGCCCTGGAGCTCTGACCTGCTCCTGAATAACCTGGGCTATCAAATCTGCGACCTGTAGGCTGTGGAGGTGCGCTCTGTGCCGGCTGGGATAGATGTCTGCTAGGCTGCTGCGACTGCTGAGGCTGCTGAGGCTGCCTGCCCCGAGAATCTCCAGAATACCCAGATGATCTGGCCCTCTTGGGCTGTCTCCGATCCTGGCTCCTATCAGGCTGACGCTCCCTATGACGGTCCTCCATGCCCTGGGCGTGGGCCTGAATCCGAGCAATATCCATGCCGGGCTGAGCAGCCAATACCAAACAACTATCGACAAAATAACGGTCCAGCCCCATAATGTACCTGTGCATCCTGTCAGCCATAGTAGCTACCACAGCAGGTGCGTATCGGGCCAATGAGTCGAACTCCATACTATACTCTCGAACACGGCGACCCCTATGCCTCAGCAATAAGAATCTGTCAGCCTTGGCTCGCCGTAACTCCGGAGGCAGAAAGTGGCTAAGAAAAGCCTGAGAAAAATCATCCCAAACTGCTGGGGGAGCGCCGTCGCCTCTGGATAACTCCCATGACTCGTACCAATTTGCCGCTATATCATACAACCGGTAAGAAGCCAATGTGACTGACTCTGTCGCGGAAGCATTAATAAACTGTAAGGTGCGCCGCATCTTCCTGATGAACTCCTCGGGATCCTCCTCGGGCTTTGTCCCGAAGAACTCTGGAGGGCCACAAGTCAAGAACTCACGGGCTCTCGAACTGTCACGCCTGTAAGCCCGGTCACCTCCCAATCCGTGCCCCTGAACCTGTCCTGCCACAAGTCTAGTCAATAGCTGGACTGCCTCTCTCATAGTCTGATCCTCAGTCCCTGGCCGTGGAGCTGGAGGCTCAGGTACTGGAATCTCGGGAGCTGGCGGTGGAGCCGTCCCTCGATCCGCGGCTGCTGCAATCCCCTCTGGGTGTGGCGGTGTAGAGGAGCCCTCTGCCTGGGGAAAAATATCAGGAGCAATATGAGCATGGGCCCTGGTAACCCTCTGGGCCCGACTAGTCTCTCCCACAGCTGCTGCCTTGGCCTTTTGGGCCGCTGTCGCCTTTTTTGGAGGCATAACTGCAAATGTAACAATTCGTTAGGGAGGAATCATCCTGATAACACAGCTCTATCGCACGATCTAAGACAAAAAGAAGGGTAGTATCCTAAATGCCCTGTAGCCTCCCGTTTATAGGTGTGGTGCACAACACACCGATAAACAAGACTCTACTAGACATTCCGAGGACGAACCGCTCTGATACCACTTTTGTCACGACCCAACCCCGTAGGCCATGACTAGTGCCCGAGCTGGGCACTCAAACGCATTCTAGTATATGGCAGAAGCTGACAAGGCTTTATTTCAAATTTAGCTAATTTTTAGAAAAATTTCGGCAGAGTTTCCTTTTTTTTACGGACTATCCCATATATCCTGCACGCAGAAAATACCAACAAAGGCCACATAGGGCCAACAACGCAACATCTAAATATATGCGGACCGGCCGCCGCGGCGAATGGGATCGCCCAAACACAACATAAGCACCCAACTGTACAGAAAGATCCCAACCCACAAACATGTCTACAGACCTCTAAACAGACCGACAGAATTATATGACGGGACAGGGCCCCGCCGTACCCATGAACGAGAATATACATATATAGAAGTGACAGACTATACCAAAAGATGGCTCTGAATAAAAGAGCGCTCCAAAAATAGCAGAATGAGATCCTAAGCGGACGAATCAGCAAGCCTGTCATCGGTACCTGCGCGGCATGAAAACGCAGCCCCCGAAGAAAGGGGGTCAGTACGAAATATGTACTGAATATGTAAAGCCTGAGTTGCAGAAGCAAAATCATAACTGGTGCAGAACATACAGAAAGTAAACGGAAAATCCAAAGTATCAGATACATATTTCCAAAACATGCAGAGTGTGTACAGAACATATGTCATATCAAATCCGGCCCCTGCCAAGGGACTCGGCAGACAGAACGTGGCCACCCTCCCGATGCTGGTGCCACAACACAGAAGAATCAGAATAGGGGCATAACCCCGTAACATAATATGTCATATCAGATGGCCATAGTAAATCATATCAGAACAAACGTACATGGCACAGCATACTCCACAAACCCATGTACGCATATACCTGCCCCCTCACATCGAGGCACGGCGAACAATGCAGGGGATTACGCTTGACAACATATCTTGGCCCGGGCTCAGTGTGGGAAACATTGGGGCATCCACGAATAGAGTCGTGAGAAACTAATGCAAGTAAAATATCATAAATGTTTCCATAGACTCGATGAGGCATATCAAAGACAAACCGATCCGATGAAGTCGGAAGGAATCATAGTAAATGAGTTTCGAGTATCAAAACAATTTATCAGACTTAATGGAATGTTCAAAACCATATTAGTTAGGTAATTAAAAGGGTAGTCGAAACGTTTCTTTCAAAAATCGTTCAAAAAGGGGACTTTAGTACATTAAGGGCAAAACCGGGAATAGCGGGCCCACCTCGGAACAAGCAAGGCGGTGGGCTCAAATTACGCCCTTTAAGCTTATGGGGTAACCTATAAAGGTTCTACGGACATTCTATAGCTTTTCAAGGAGTTTAGAGAAAGTCTACATACTTTCAGGAAAGCATATCAAAATGGTTCAATTCTACTGAAGGAAAAACTGAGATTTTCTCTTGCGGATTCCGATGGCCAAGAAGGTCTTTTGAGGCCCGAATCCGATCCTAAAACACTTAGACATGCCAAAAGAAGGATCGGGGTAGCTTTACATACCTTTCACGCTCCTTACGCCATTCCAAATTCACTTCCCGTTTCGTCAAAAATCTGCAAATGGTCAAGTTTGCCAATTGTAAGTTATAGATGCTACAAATTCAATTCAACTCTTATTTGTCTACCGAAATTTCGGCAGCACTTCCCCTATACATATAGAACCCCCGAGAACTTAACTCGGCTCACAATCATCAACAACAACCCAAGCAACAACATCAACATCAACAACAAACATTAGAAACACAATATGGCAACACTAGTTCTACTTGCCGACATAATGTCATAACCTTTACTTTAACCTTAACTTTCAATCTATTCTCCACAATTTCACATTCATTATCAATCTAGATTACCACAACATAGTTTAAAAGCATTTCATATCGTTTTCCACAGGATATTCATACGATATACATAATATACAAACTTTCCACGAAAGCCACATTTCATCCGAAGCTTCTAATCTTTAGCATATTTATTCATAACATGTTTCCGTCTTCCAAGTTCATCAACAATCATCATAATTTGTACCTTAGCAACCTAATTTCCATAACGACATAAAATCATACTAAGACGACATAAGCTCCTACATTCCATTTCAATGCAAACTTACATTATTCTACCTTCATTTACATTGCAAGAATCACAACAACACAACTAACATATTAAACAACATTAATCCATCGTTATTTCATCATAACACAACCCACGACCAACATGGGAATTTTCCAACTTCAACCAAATTCTTTCAACTTTCATTTCCAATGTAATTTCCATCATAACCACAACTAGAATACGACATAAAATTCAACACACTATAGGTATACACATATACACACACACGGCTACATGCATATATATATATACCCACTTTGCAAACTTCCATTTCTCTATACTTTCAACTCATTTCTACATACTACAACACAACCAAGCCTTCATAACATAATAAAAAGGGATGAATTCTTACCTTTTTCTCCAATCTTCTTCACTTGTCCAAAGTGTGAGATTGATGAATCTAGTGCTCAACCTTCCGAAGCAACTACATCAAGTTGTAGAGGACACTTAACTTAGTAGAAAAACCACAAGATAGCAATTTTTGGAACAAGATTTTTGAAGGTGATTTTTGCAAGCTTAGGGCCGAATGGTCTCCTTATTTTTGCTCTTCTTTTGTTTGTTCTCTCTTTCTTGCTTCTTGAGAATTCTAAGGGATAAGGACATCATATATTAATTTAATCACATGGAAAATTTCATTAATTCTTGGTGGATTTGGGCCTCACTTGGCCGGCCACTCCTTAAGCATTGGGCCTTAATTTTTTCATCCAATTTTGAGCCCAATGACTTATGGATCATATTTTGTAATTCCCGAAACTAATTTCTGAAATTCCAAATTTGCCCTTGGCCTTCTCCAACACTTCCTTATTAATATTCATTCATAAACAACTCATGTGTTAACTAAAATTAATTATGACCTTATTTCTCACAAGTTACAATTATTTCCAATTTTCCAAATATGTGAAAACACGGGATATAACACCGGGTACGGTATATATATATATATATATATATATGTACATGATGGTGTTATGATGTGATGATGTGATGATGTGATGGTGTTATGATGTGATGATGTGATGGTGTTATGATGTGATGGTGTTATGATGTGATGAGGTGATGATGTGATGATGTGATGGTGTGATGATGTGATTATGGTGCCAAGGATGGTATGTGGCGACATTATTCACCAAGTCCCATAATGGGCGGGACATGATATATGATATTGATATGCATGATTTTCATTTCCTAAGACAAGTGCATTGATATTTTAAAAGTCATACTTGTTTCCGGTAATCTCTATTTCAGTTATGATCCTCTTTACTGTATTTCATGCTTTATATACTCAGTACATATCTCGTACTAACCCCCTTTCTTCGGGGGCTGCGTTTCATGCCCGCAGGTACGGATAATCGATTTGGTGATCCTCCAGCCTAGGGTTTCCACTCAGCTGTTTGAAGAGCTCCATTGTTCCGGAGTCTATCTTATTTTGGTACAGATCTTGTGATGTATATATATGTTTATCCAGGGGTACGGAGGGGCCCTGTCCCGTCATATTTCACTATCGATACTCTTAGAGGTCTATAGACATGTGTGTGGGTTGTGTATAAGTTTTTTCAACTGTGTCTATACGATGTGCTATGGATATGTTCGTATGTAGTGGCAGCCTTGTCAGCTTGCGCATGATATTGATATGCAGTGGCAGCCTTGTCGTCTTACGTATCATTTTATGATTTGATCAGTTGTGACTCCTCAGGAGACAGTTATTTGTACATATATATATGATGACGTTATGAACCTTCGGAGTTCTTTTGCAAGTTTCCATATTGTTCATAGTTTCAATTTGGCTATATCTAACAGGTACGTATATGAGTGTCCAGCTCGGGCACTAGTCATGGCCCATGGGGTTTGGTCGTGACAAATAGAAATGTATGTTTAATCATGTGAAGCACCGGGCGCTCATCGCGGCCCTCTAGACGGGTGGTGAAAGTAGCACGCGTTTCTGCTCTGTCAACTGAACATGTAACGTCCATAATTCTCTACCCCGAAGTCCAATCGACTAAAGGATTGTTGTGTTGGAAACTACACTCGCCGAACTTTATTTTAGGCTTTTGTTTCACCTTAAAACACTTCATATGCTAAGAGATATGTATCCCCCAAGTTGGACCAAAATTGTCACACAAAACATTACCCATCCTTTCTCCAAAGTCGTGCTACTTCATTTCTTCCACTCATTTCCTTATAAAACCTTCCGGTATATCTTATATACTTCCTTCACTTATTAAATATACTTAATAATGCTTGCTTAAATTTTGAAGTGGTTTTACTTAACCCTAAATCAACGTACTTACGTTTCAGGGTTGATAAATGTTTTTTCAAAGATATGGGGTGTAACAGAATATTCAAGAACCTGTCAGCTCTAGCCCGTCACACTTCGGGCGACAAATAGTGTCAGAGGAAATCATCTAAAAACTATTACCATACTGGTGGGGATGCATTGACTCCTCTAGAAGACATCCAAACTACATACCATTGGACCGCAACATCCCGTAATCTATAGGAGGCCAATTCTACCAATTCAACATCCGAAGCATGTATCACCCGCAACGTTCTCAACATTCCATCTATAAAGCCCTGCGGATCCTCATCCAATTTCAACCAAAAGAATTCTAGAGGGTTCAGACTAATAAAATCACGGGCTCTGGCACCGACTGCCCTATCACCATGACCGGTTCCTTGCCGCTGGGCCTGAGCGGCGACTAAATGAGTCAGGAAATGGATAGCCTCTTTCACTTCTTGGCCTGAGGAATCTGGTGGAGGAACTGGGGGTGCTGGAGCTGGAGCTGGAGCTGAGGCTCCCTCATGCTCCTCTGAAGCAGGTGGAGTATGGGAGGACCGAGATGGAACCTCATTGTGGGACCCACCCTCCTCTGTATCTATTGGCGGTACTCTCTCGGTCCGCCTTCCTACCACTTTCTTGCCCTGTTGGGCTACTGTAGCTTTTCTCTTTACATGCATTGCTGAAATCATAACACACCGTAAAGGAAAGAGAAACTCTTATATCATGACTCTGTCGCACGATCTATGATGAAGAAGACGGTCATTCATGCCTAAATGCCCACAGCCTACTATTTATAAGTGTGGCCCGCAACACACCCATAAACAAGACTCTATTGGACACGGCTCGTAGACACACCCTAGGATGAACTGCTCTGATACCACTTTTGTCGCAGCCTAACCGGAGGGCCATGACGGGCACCCGGAGCTTACCTGCCGAGCACCTATCATCATGCTTTCATAATCATATCTAGGTGAGCCATATGGATATCTCATAATTACCATGCATCAATAACACAATTTCCATCGGGCCAAGGCACTATTTTATACAAACATCATCAACTATGCCCGTATATACCCAAGCCGACAAGGCTATCAAAATGATATACAAAATATGAGCCGACAAGGCTGAGAGATACCTATTTGTATACAACCGTCTATGAGCCCCTAAGAAGAGTACGAAAAATCCTAAAGACGGGACAGGACCCCGCCATGCCCATATATTTACACCAAAAGAATAATACCAACTATTTCGGCTCCAGATCAAATTGGGCACCTCAATGCAGTCACTGAAGAAGCGGCCTACTGGTCTTGTCTGTCTCCCTGTCTACCTGCGGGCATGAACTCAGTGTCCACAAACTAAATGACGTCAGTACGAACAATGCACTAAGTATGTAAGGCATGAATAATAACATGATACAAGTATGAAGAATAACATGAGATAAATGAATCATTTATACCTCTTAAGACATTTTTTATACTTAATTAGCCCTCCTTTGAATAAAATATTTCATACATCTACATATAATGATACCATACCCGACCATATAGGTTCGATGTCATCCATACCCGGCCATAACAAGGATCGGTGTTGTCCGTACCCAACTACAGTGGTGTGCGCGCAAAAGATATCATACCCGGCCATATAGGTTCAATGTCACAACATAGATTCATATATTTATGACATACATAAGTATCCGAGAGAAATATTACAACACTATCGGATGACAAAGTCGGTAAACCCCGAATTTCTATTATTGAATCACCATCATCATTATCATTGTCACTATTATCATCGTCATCATTATCATCGTCACTATTATCATTATCATCGTTATCATTATCACTAAGAGGAGGTTTTGCCAAAGTATGTCAAGAATATTGTAAGTTATGAACTTCGAGCATCTCTAGGATTAGGACATTGTGAATATCTTGGATGGCATCTCTAGAATTAAACTCATCATCATAAACGTTATCATTATCATCACAAAGAGCATTGTCAACAATATCAAGAGAATCTCGAGGATTATGAGCTTATAGCATTTATAGGAATAGGAATATCATGGATATCTCATATAGATTCAAAATGAGGAAAGCATGCCTTTAGAAAGAAGGGTTAGCCTTAAATACCTTTATGTCTTCTTAACTACTTAACGTTCTTCCCCCAAAGCCCGAAAACTCTACGTTCAAGAGAATTTATACTAAGGTCAAGTCATTGAAAACATGCTTAAGTTCAAACTAGAGCAACTAAAAGGCTAACGGAATTTGGGCACCACTTCCCCTATTTCATCAACTTCTACCGTATGGCAAAAAAACTCCCAAAAATCATTAACAACATCCATAATATCATAATCAAGAAGTTATATTCAATTAAATCTCAAATTTAACCAAAATTCCCTTTTTCAAGTTCATCTTAGAGTCATCTTCTTCACTACAACACTTATGGCTTCTCCACTTTAATTCTTTTCCTTTCTAAGGGGTACTAAGCTTCTACATAAACTCAGCCATATGAATAGGATAAAGAACATACCTTATAATAATTGGAATTCACCTCACTCAACTCCCTCCAAGATCAAGTCCACCAAAACATTGAAAGGAAGCAAGAACTATCACCTTCCATGGATTACCTTTGAGCTTTGATATAGATCTTCTCTCTTGAAGATATGGGAAGGTGTAGAGTGTTAGTGAACCTTCAATAGCTCTCAAGAAGTATCTAGAAATGTAGGGAAAAAGTGTGGAAAGTTGGCAATGAAAATGAGGTCCTTGGGGATTTAAAAAGGTGGCAAAAATAGCTCCCCGACTCAATTGGCAGTGAGTATGCGACCTAGCACACTAAGTGTGCAGCCGCACACTCTCTCCACCACTTAGGGGTGGTGTTGGACAGTGAGTAAACCCAAAATGGGGAGTTGGCGTTCAGTATGCAGCTTAGCACACTCAATGTGCGACCGCACACTACCCCAATTTCTCTGATTTCGCGAAATTGTATTCTTTTCGATTAGTTTGACCTCCAATTCTTATGGAACCTTCTTGGCACTTGTATAAATCTTCATTAACCATCCAAGGGGTCTTATAGCTCCCCCTTCAAGACATTAACACATAACTCAAACAATACGAAACCTTCCCAAAACATGACTCAATTTCCAATCTTTCAACAAACTGACTTCCACCGCTTCATGTGACCTTGAAACCATAAGGTACATACTTGGAATTGTTGGATAACATTCTTAACATTATAAGGGCTTCATATACACTTTAGGCGTATGCTAGTTTACTCATATTGCAAGCGACATGAAATTTCCAAGATGTATGCGAAAATACATCAAAACACCCAGTGTTTGGTCTAATCCATACAGGAGCCTCTAACTAGAAACTACAAGTCTGAAAGTAATAAAATACATCAAAATTCCGAATATGCCTCAGAATATGAAGGAAGAAATAAATAAGAGAAGAATCTCCAAGGCGGGGGACGTCCCCGTACTCACCCTGTAAGACTCTAAGCAACAACTCTCGCAATACTATCAGCCACGAGAAATAGAGGTCGACCCTACATGAAACTCTGCATTCATAAAAGAATGCAGCAAGTGTAGGTTAGTACAAACAACAAGTACTTATAGGTATCATAGGCCGAATAAATTTAGCTAACACATATAAAGGCAATAAAGTAAGATAAACAAGTAAATCAACAAGGTATAAGTCAAACACAAGCCAGAATCCAAGTACACATCATCACCTATGTTTACCATCTAAACACAACTGTGTCAAGTCTCAAAATACTCAGTCTGAATCCATATATCACAAATACATCGCAAGAATATCACAATAGAATCCATAGTGCAATGCAATGAAATAATGTATGAAATGTGAATGCAAGGCATATGCTGTGTACACATATACTCCGATGATGGAACATCACAACTCAGTAGCACAACCCAGGGGGACCCACGAAGTCCATGTACCAAAACCTCACGATTCCGGCAAAGACCTAGGCCATCGCTACCGTGTATATGCACAGATACACATGTACTCCGATGATGGAACATCACATCTCGGCAACATAACCCATGAGGGACCCGCGAAGTCCATGTACCTTACGGTTCTGGCAACGACCTCGACAACCACTACCTCACGATTCCAGTAACAACCTCGGAAATCGCTATGCACAACTTCGATTCTGGGTCAACCATCGGATATCAGTCCTCACGTCACTCTCATCCAATTGAGCCCAGCTCATAACAGTATTTCCTCAAGTATCATCAATGTATCAACAGTATATCATGAAGATGAAAATGCGTGCAATGTATGAGTTCAATGTCAATAATCAAATTAATATAACAAGTACCACGTATGGGCACGCCAAAAATATCATAAAAGCCCATATAATAAGCCATAATAGAACACTATCCTCGTATCAAAAGTCAATAAGTAAGATACTACAATATCATGATCATAGTATATCAATAGTCTCCAATATCAGCTATCTCCACGTGGCATCAAGCGAACAATAATAGAACAAGATAAGTCACAAGACAACGGGGTAGCTAACCCCAATCACACAACAAGGCCCAACCTAAGACAATGTCCAACCCAACTTCATACCCGAAGTCTTACATGCTCTCTTCGACAATATCGTCTAAATATATGCTTCGTTAAATGACATCTCACCATACCTGGAAGGCCGAACATCAATATCACCGACAATCACTCCTTAAACTTCCCTTTCCTTTGAGCCTCGAGATAAAGAAAGTCTAGGCATGTTCGAATCAAGAAATTATAATCAAGAAGAACATCAAACAACCCTACTTCTATTCAAGACCCAAATTCCCAACATATGGAATAGGGTTTATGAACTAAAAGGGTGAAATTAGGAATCTAAAGGTTCCAGCATCAAATTAAAGCTCTAGATGATCAATTCCCATCATTATCAAGCTAGAATAACCAACAATTTAGTAAATTACAGATTCTAGGAAAAATCCCCATATTTGGGTATAAACTTTTACACCCCGTATCTTACAACAAAATTTAGACTCGTATCATTGCAGTTTCAGCGGAAATTTGAAGGTTTGAACATTTTACGAAAGTGGCCAAGAGGCCTATTTCAGGAAACCATAACCCCTTAATTAGTTGAGAATTTTGAAACGGTTCCTTAATGAAAGTTGTAGTACGTAGAAGTACCTTTCCAAGCATATAAGGATCAAGCCAATCAGAGATAGGAGCAAGGAGATATGATCATCTCAAGGTGGCTAACAGTAAGGTGCTTAAAATTCGATAGAATCGGCTAAGTTTACAGCAGGTCTGTCTTCCAGCCTGATTTCGTGAAAATCTGTTGAGAATTGGAGAACACTCAAAACATGAACGTTGTAGCCCATTGAAATATCTTTCCATCCATATAATGCCCACGTCAAACAGAGTTCTGTACAAACATATATGGCCGATTTACTGAGGACGTGTAAAATGAAAATCCCAATTTTTGTAGGATTAGGTTTTAAAGCCCAAGCCTTTATGTTAACCTATAAATACAACCCTAAAACGTTTTATGTAAGGATTTTCGACCAGAGCTGCTACCAAACACCTAAGGTGAGTTCTTATTCAAATACCTATGTCAGTTATATCAAGTTAACACTAGATTAACAGCGAATAATTATTTGGAATCGCTAGATTTTGGAAAACAATCCATTCAAGGTCGAATTTGGAATGAAGCTTTGAGATTTCTTCAAAAAGGTAAGCCCCTCAATCATCAATGGACTATATGGAGTTATTATTATGTTTTAGAAATTTAATGGTTGGAAAAATAATGAAATAGGATTGATTTAGATGCACCCCATCAAACGCAAAACTATAGTAATTTTGCTGTAGATTTCCCTCCGACCAGCAATCATCCTTTGGCATTTCCCGCTAATTTAACCGTTGGATCGAGCCCAAATATTTATTGAGTGATCCCAACATATAGGTATTAAATGCGAATGGTGAAGATCGGATTTGGAAATCCAGAGAAGTGCGGTTTGAGCTATGAATAATAGCTTCGAAAATCAGTGAAAACTCTTCTCAGGGTTTCATGTTCTACGCTTTGGGTTTCTTCTTCAAAAGTCCAAACCTTTTATTCATGTTTTGGAGTGTTACAGGTATGTAAGGCTAACTGTCTACGTTAGGGAACACTTATGATTCTCCCTACGCCTCATTCTACATGCTTATCATTTATTTGATTCAGAATACAGTTTAGCCCTAGTTTCTTGAATAGTTGTAGAACTGTTATCTTTTAGGGTTATAGTTTCATAATTCGTTCATGGTGATCATTTTGAATATCATAAACTCAGTACGTAATCATTATAGACTTGTGTATTGACATCATATGAGTCTCAGTCAGTGTATAATCAGTTATTTTCTTAAGTTCCATAACTAGAAATAGTTGTCATGCTATTAGCTATAGCTGGTCCCAGTCTTGTAAATTATTTAATGTTGAACACTTGTATTTGTATTTTTGGGCCCTAAGCCACAGTTTATGCATACGTGTTGCTTGGGCCTGAGGCCACAGTTTTGGTGCACATTTATTTAGGCCCTAGGCCATAGTTTATATTCACAATTATACAGGTGATTCTTCATTCAAAACAGGGAGTACTTCTGATCCTTGCCTTCCTTTTTAGTTCGGTTTCAGTTTCAGTTTCAGTACTTATATTTCTTCTTTCAGTTGCTTTACATACTAGTACAATTCAAATGTGCTGATGTCCCTTTTATTGCTTGGGGACCCGCATCTCGCGATGCAGGTAACAACTTACAGGTTGACGATCCAGCTAGCTAGGACTACTCGTAACAACTGTTTGGTGAGCCCCAATTCCTCCGGGGCGTTATCGTACTTTCAGTCATTCCAGTTTTAGATAGTTATCTCTTCAGCATTCGTAGAGGCTTCATAGACGTAGTCTAGTCAGTCATTATTAGTAGACTTTGATGTGTTAGCCTTGTTGCCATTGATTTCAGATGTTTTAGACTTAAACAACATTTTCGCATTTTATATATTTCAGCCATACTTTTTGGTAGATCAGCATGTGTTAGTCTTATATCTTTATTTTAATATGTTTTGATATCACATGTTGATTCAGCCAGCCTACGGGTTCGCTCGGTCACAAGCAGTTTGGCATTGAGTGTCGTGTTACGCCTAGGTCATGGCTCGGGGCGTGACAAATCTTGGTATCAGAGCACTAGGTTCAAGTGTCCTAGGGAGTCTATGAAGCCGTGTCCTGTGGGGTCACTTTTATATGTATGTAGCGCCCACACATATAAACAGTTGACCACCAAGACATTCAGGATTGTCTCATTTCTTTCTACTCTAGACCGTGCCGTGAAGCTTAGAGTAATAAGTAACCTTCTCTTCCTATCGAATTACATACATTTTGAATGTGCAAGCGACGAGCTTGGAATTCTTGGTCCAATTAAGGATGATTACCCATAGGGGTACTGTTGTGAAGTACTTGCAGGTAACGAATGAGACTTCTGGTGATATTAAAAGTGGAGTAAAGTGTACGTCATTCGAGAAGGGGTGTATTATAATGAATTTTAAAGTTGAATAATAATGATGCATTTGAGAAAGGAGAATGACAGACGACATGAAGAGAATAACAATGAAATCAGCAAAAGAGCTAAGTCTGCAAGAATGAAAATCATGGAGGATCTCAGGGAAGTGGAGGTAGACAGTTTTCTATAGAAGGTCATCAGGACCCACTTCATCTACAGCCAGTGCACTATTCGTGAGGTCTAGATATGATCAAAAAGGTCAGTTCATCCAGAAACAGAGTTTAAGATTACCAGCCTCTCAGTGACAGACTAGTGTGAGCCACAGAAGTTTTCAGAATATTATGTGCAACAAGTGTGATAGGAGACACCAAGGGGTGTGTCGTTTGAGCCTTGATGTGTGTTTCGGCGGCTCCTTTTAATTCTCAAGCCCAGTCATGTCAAAATACAGCTAAGTATGGTAATATAGGCCTTAGTTAGGACCGCTTGTATGCTTTAGCAGGTCGTCAGGACATGGAGGCATCCCCAGTTATCACCACATATGAAAGTTTCGTACGAACTATGCCCGTAAATAAAAGAGACGGTGTACGAAATGAAAACCATGAGCGGACAATATTAAATTTCTAGGAATAGTTTTAGTTTGTTTAAGTTTAGTCAGATCAGAGTTAGAGAGTACGACGGTAGTAAGTTACTATAAGAAGTAAATATTATTATGCGATAAGAATATGTGTGTTATATCCCGCGTTTTTGTCGCATTTGAAAATTTTGGGTTAATTTTGCCTTGTAGGAAATAAGGCTATATTTTTATTTTATTTAACAATATGTGTGATATTCATGAGAAATATTAATGTGGAGACTTCGGGGAAGCCCAAGGACAAAATTAGAATTTTGGAAATTAGTTTCGGGAATTACAAATAAGATCCATAAACAAATTGGGCTCAAAAAAATATAATAAAAGAGAAAATGAGGCCCAAATCCTGTGGGGGTGGCCGGCTATGCTAGCCCAAGCCCATGGAAATATTAATTTATCCATGTGATAAAATAATATAAGGGGATCATTTGTCATCTTTTAATAGAAGATTCAAGAAACTAAAAAAAAAAAAAAGATAAACCATTGAGAGCTCACAAGGAGACTCTCGGCCGAACCCTTCAACAACAAAAAAAAATATTTCCTAGTCTTTAGCTTGGATCCTGAAGTCTTGTTCTTCTTAAATTCTTGTTAAGCTCAGGACGCTCTCCAACGCGGTATAATTAGTTAAGCGAGAGGATAACGTCTGCGGCAAGTTGACGTTTGAAGAAAAAGGTAAGAATTCTATTCTTTTGTGTTATGGAATAAGTATATATGTTGTAAGGATTGGGATTAGATGAGAATTATGGAGTTATGATGTGTGTGTGCATAGTCGTATGTGTGTGTGAAGTGGTGTGTGGTATAGTGGGGAGCGGGTGGTGAATTGTATTTTATTTAGCTTGTTAGTTGCGTCGTTGTGGTATGTATGACGTAAATGAATGTTTAACGAGTTGAGTTGGCATTGAAATTGGTTGTGGGTTGTTATGGGAAATTATATGATTTCTATGTAATTGTGAAAGTAAGATTCTAGAGTGTGAATTGTTGTTATTATTATTGAATTTGGAAGAAAACAACGCGATTTAGTAGTTTTGTCGCAATTGTAGAAGTTTCGGATGGAATATGGAATTGGCGGGAATACTTAAATCCATGAATATTGTTTGGAATGCTATTGAAATATGTTTGAATAATCTTGAATTAGTTAATGGATATGGAGAATGTTGATATTAGTTTGATAGTGTGAAGTTGGGATGGAAGTGGTTGAACTATGTAGAAAAGAAGACTATTTATATTATAATGTATTTTGTGATGATTGTTGATGTTGTTGGTATTGTTGGGTTGTTGTTGTTGATATTTTGGGCCGAGATGATTCTCGGGGACGTTGAATTTATAGGGGAAATGCTGCCGAAATTTCGGTAAACAATATGAATTCAAGATTGGAATTCTAAAAGCTTATAACTTACATTTGGTAACTATGACCAATTGTAGATTTTGGACGAAGCGGGGATTGAGTTTGGGCGAGCGTAGGACGCAAGTAAGGTATGTAAAGCTATCCCTTTCCTTCTTTTGGCATGTCCTAGATGTACTAGGTTTGGATTTGAGCCTCGGGGATTATTCCGTTCGTAGAAATCCGAGTTTACTTTTGGTATTATTTCATTCAGCAGAATTGAATTAGAACCTTTGTTTTGTTGGAAAGAAATGTTCAAATATCCATAATTGTCATGAACGTAACCGAATCCCCTTGAAACTTTCATAGGTGACTTCATAGGGTCTAATGTTCGTAATTCACATACGCCACCTCGACTTGACCCAAGGTGGGCCCACTAACTCCGAAACTCCTTCGTTTGCCCTAATAGACTTATCTTTGTATGATATCGAAAAGAGACTTTTGCTTATGACTTTGGCTATTATAGAATAATGTTTTAATTGCTCCATGATATTCTGATTTATATTTTGAACTATAAATACAATTTCAGAAGTATTTTTGTGAGATAAACTCCGTATTGATCAGTTGTTCAGACTAGTATACCCAACGGGTTGTCATATGATTATATCAAGTTTCATAAATGTTTTGATATGTAAATCGCATTAGTTTCCGCACTACTCTGCTCGTGCCCATTATTATAATATCGTTCGCCGGTTCCCGGGCCGGTTTTGTGATCGTGCGTATTACGACATATTCGGCAGTATGATGTGTTACGGTTCCCGAGACCTCGCCATAGGGCCAGGTACCGTTTATGGAGTTATGCTGTGATATGGCTTATGATACGTTTGACGATATGATATGTTTTGATGATATGTTATGTTCGGGGTTGTACGGACATTTGAAACCTTCTGGAGTATGTTGTGTGTGGCGCCAGCGTCGGAGTGGCGACCACGTTCCTGAGCCTTATGCATGATTCTAATTGCATTATGTACATATGTTTTCAGTACAGATTTTGATATACTGATTCAGTATCCCCTTTCTGTACCTTTGCTTCAGTTATGGTTTGGATTTCTGTACTCTATGCTTTACATACTCAGTACATCTTTCGTACTGACCCCCTTTCTTCGGGGGGGCTGCATTTCATACCCGCAGGTACAGACGTTGGTGATCCGCCAGTGTAGGCCCCACCTTCTGCTATTTCAGAGTGCTCCCTTTTGATCCGGAGCCACATTTTGGTATATATGTCTTTGTACATTTGACTATTTGGGGTACGGCGGGGCCCTGTCCCGTCATATGTCTTCGTTTTGATTTGTAGAGGCCTGTAGTCACATATGTGGGTCGTGGGTCTTACGTGTGCTCGTCTTGTTTATGGTTTGTGTCTTAATGCGGTCCGGTTTGTTATGGCGGCCAAAACGGCCCATATGTTTGCATATGTACATATGATCGGCGATGTGTATTCTGCCGCCCCTTTTTTGTTCTGATATGATATCTCTGTACGCGTGACCGCTTAAGATAATAATTATTTTCAGATCTGTTTAAAATGATGAATTGAAAATTGACCTAAGCTATAATATGACAATTTGATTTGTTGTCTGTCTGGGTGTCCAAATAGGGCACCAGTCACGGCCCACGGGGTTGGGTCGTGACAATGTGACAGTTCCCTCTTAAGTTGTGTGAGTGTTTATCCCAGATGAGTATAGTCTGATATGATTTTGAAGTGTATGGAAAGTTTGGGGTTAGTAGTTCCAATTTTTCATATAAGATAGATGAAAATTTCTTAAGTGTGATCCATGTCTATAGTTCAGAAAAGAGAGTATACGACCATAGAATAGCGTCGGACGATGAGGGAGTTAAAAATAACCTTATGCTTCACTTTAGTATTCAGAGCAGAATAAGAAAATATGAAGCTAGCAGGTGGTTAATAGAAAAATAGTAAGTTTTGAGTAGATACAATGCATTAGCAATGTCACACCCTAATTCCGCTAGGGTGTGATGGGCACCCGACCCTACCTAGGGCTGAGCGAACCCTCAGACTCTTGTTGCACATAAAATCATGTCAAACTTTTCAAATCAAATGAGATGAAATACATCGTAATTTTTTTTTTCCAGAAATATTCTTTCACGTAGCTTCCAAGCATAACGAATCAATAATCATACAAAATTCAGTACATAACACAGACCGACATTTTGGCTGACAGAGCCGCTTACAGACTGACAACTAATACCCACGACGCTGTCTGCAAAGTCTCTAACGTAATCCAGAAAGCATAACATACCAACTCTGACTCGGCAGCACTCCGGGAACAAATGGAGCTTGCCATCTGCACTGGAACATCTTCTATACTGTCTTCAACTCACCTGGGAGTACCTGCGCGGCATGAAACGCAGCCCCCCGAAAAGAGGGGGTCAGTACGAAATATGTACTGAGTATGTAAAGCATACAACACAGAAAGCAAAGTCACAACTGAAATACGATATATAGAAAGCGAGCACAATAGCCAGCATACTAAGGAGTCGTATCCGGCGTACAACAGGCAAAAGAAGTTCCGGAGAAATCAACACGGCAATCGGGATGACAAAATGTTTGCTTTTTTTTGGAAAACATCTTTGTTTCACACACATAGAAGAATCAACGCACAATTTCCGCGGCCATAAGTCCAGCGGTCACAATCACACATACCGCGGTCAAGTATCCAGCGGTTTTCTATCACAAGTTCGACATACCGCGGTGAAGGGTCCAACGGTCTATGTCGGCATAATCACAAGTGCGGCAGACGCGGTCAAGGGTCCAGCAGTCAATGCCACACGTCCGGCATGACGCGGTCAACGGTCCAGCAGTCAATGTCGGGCACGCCGCAGTCGAGGGTCCAGCGACCAATATCACATATGCGCATATTCACATAACCGGCCCGGGACTCGGTAACACAGAAGATAATCAGACAAAATGCCAAATTATCACTTTCCAAACATAATCACACATGCCAGGATCATGCATCACACAGGACTCAGGTATACCAAAATCGTATATCGGAAAATAAAGAAAATAAGTAGTTTGTCCAGAATCTCAGGGTAAGATTTTTAAAAACGCTTTAGATGTCAAAAACATTTTATAATGCTCATGAAGGTGGTCATAACACCTATCATATAGTGAACAGCATAATAACCAGGAGTTACCTGCGGACTCCGGACAAGAGTACATTGGCTAAAGCCGTACATCACATGTCAGGGTTTCGGTCCCCACAATTGGGTCAATAATCATTAAAATCCGTCTCGGGATAGATAAAATATCTCCCGTTTAGTAGTCGGAACAATAACCATGAGTTCCCTTGACTTACCGTACGGGAATAAGACAAACAGAACAATAAGAGAGGCATCGGGGATAGCGGGCCCACCTCGGGCCAAGTCGAGGCGGCGGACGAGAATCACGCCCATTAGACTCTACGGAGTCATCCAGGAAAGTTTTAGAACGATCGGGTTACATTTGTAAACGTTTTGGAAGTCCAACCACTTTTCTAGTAAAATGCACCTTTTATAATTCAATTCTATTGAATGAATAGTAACGAAAACTAATCTCGGGTTACGATGAGCAGGATGGTCACCGAGGCCGAAATCTCAACCTAGTAGACCTAGGGCATGCCAAAGAAGGAAAGGATAAGCTTTACATACCTTTCGCGCTACTCACGCTTGTCCAAACTCAATCTCCGTTTCGCCCAAAACCTACAAATGGTCATTTTTACCAATTGTTAACTATAAGGCTTTTGGTATTCAATCTTTAACTCATCACTTGTCTACAAAATTTTGGGCAGCATTTCCCATATAAACTCGTCTATCCGAATTTCCAATTGCTCTCCTGTTGACACAGAAATACCAACAATAACATATGGACACAACCATATCTTCAATTCTTTTATTTCAACAAGAACAACAACATATCAAAACAGCCCCCAACTGTAACATAACGATGCCCGAAATTCTAACGAACACTTGCAATACACCAAGCAGCCCATATGCACTTCTTATACCTTATTTCATGAAATATTTTCAGAAAATTTAAGGGAAATACAACAGCAGCCACTCGACACCACATCATCTACTCATGTGCAATAAAACCACATTATTATCTCTATAATCCTTACAACAACCCACAACAATTTAACTCCAACTCTAACCATTAAATTCCTTCACTCTCCTCACATATCCATGATTACAACAACCAAAATATTAATTCAAATCAGTCCATCAATTTCAATTAAAACAGCCCCTCACCCATAAATTTCAACAAAACAACAAACGAGTTTATAATGTTGTTTTCTCCGTTCTAATTCGTTAAAACTCTAAATAAACACTTTAATAACATAAAAGGAATTTTATAAATACCTTATCAGAAGCTCCACCACGAATATTTCATCCCCCAAGACCAATATTTATCTCAAATTGAAGGCAACGCAACGTACAACGTTTTTTTCACTTCATGAGCTTCGGGATTCAGAGCTCGGATTTTGATCAAAATGGCTTCCTTAGCCTAGGATCTCTCTCTCTCTCTCTATAATGTTTTTGGAGGATATTAGCTGAAAATGATCAGCCCTCAAGTGAATTTGCCATATATATTAACGTTAATGGGCCTCATGGGCCGAAACATTAGTGTTTGGGTCGGGTCCAAACTTGCTGCCCTGCCAGCCCAAATTGCATCGTCCATATTTCCTTATCCAAATATCATTTTGACGAGCGGTTTGTTACGTTGGAAACTAGACTCGATGAACTTCATTTTAGGATTTTGAAACACCTTAAAACTCCTCATATACTAGGAGATATACCCCCAACAATATGGGCTAAAAATCTGGTCCGAGATTTTACTGAAGTTGTTCCGATTCATTTTGTTTAGATTCGTTTATCTTCTAATCCTCTTCCAACTCTCATGTAACCTCTTATACATACATATACATACCCATATACATACATAACAATCCATACACGTCTCGAAGGGTCCGGAGAATCACCATAACCTTAAACGTAACTGGAGAACTTACGAAGCTTCGACGAAACTCCAATCGCAAAAATATATTCATATCTTTTATCCATCTTCTATATCATTACTAATAATCTCAAATACTTTAAAAGGGCACTCACATTACCTCATATACGCTCATAACGCGATTTTAAATCCTTTAGGTTACGATGTCACCTCGGGATACTTAAGGCAACCATATATATAACGATATTCTTACTAACTCGATTAACTTTCCTTGAACTTTCTTAACTCATTCTTTCTTGTCTTAATTAAAATAGCACAAACTCTTACGGGGTGTAACAAGCAATTTCAGCAGAACTAGTATAGGTACGATTTGATTTCCTTAGTCAGATGAACACCTAAAGTGGGTGACAGTTCAAATACATCCGAATGTGAGTTAGAAACCCAGGGCTTAAGTTAAATTCAGAGTATAGTGATTAGTGGAAGAACAAATCAGCTAAGCCGTAAGAGAGCAAACTACAGAAGATAGCCTTTAAGAGTTGTCTAAAAGGGGTTTCCCTAAGATTTACAGTGCGAGTAGAGTTAAGTCGTTAAGACTGAGTATGCCAGTTATGAATACAGTAGCAACCTGCTCATGTAAGTAATTTAGTTTTTCCCAGTAAGGAAGATTTGCTCAGAAGTGTGTCGAAAAAAAAGGAGTTGTCAGTGTCATAAAGTACAAAGGAATTATAGAAGATAAGGAAAGTTAATTGGATCCCAACAAGGAGAAGAATTCACAAGTATCAGATGTTAGTATGTGTGCTAAGGGGGAGATGCGTAAATAGTTAGTAAGTCCAGAGGTATATTTGAAAATTTGAAAGGGTTAGCATGAGATATGAAGAACCTCAGTTCGGTTAGGATAGCATAATGAGATAGTCTCCATAAGGAATATGCCTCGCATGTAGAAGAAACCCTAAGGGAGTAGAAGGATCGTCGATCGACTTACGTCCAGAAATAAGATCATGCCCAGTTATGTGTCACAATGGCAGTGCCATTTCACGAGACTCTAATCTTCAGGGTGCTAGTAAAAGCCTTAGCTCACAACAATACTATAAGTGTTTTCAGTAAGTACCTCAAACAGAAATCGAGTATGGGAAGTATAGCTCATGATTGAGGCAAACAACAAAACTATGGTGAAAGAAGTTCACCGCTTAGCCAAACTAGGAGTTCGAGTTTTGGACTCCGAAAATGCTGGAGTTGTTGTCCAAAATAAGGTTTATTCTTCTTTAGACCGGAGTACAGAAGAGCAATTTGATGATCCCTGCTTGTTGCAGCTGAAAGAGGGGATTCACGAGCATAAGACTATGGCTTTTGAACAAGGTGGAGATGATGGTACTTTGTACAGAAGCAAACTTTGTGTTCTAGATGTGGATAGACTTAGAGGGGGAGAATCGTGTTAGAAGCCATAATTTCAGCTATTTTATCCACCCAGGTTCCAGAAAGATGTATTTGTTACACCTCGGAAAAATTTTCCGTTGGTACGTAAGTGAACGAACTAGTGATAAGTATGAGTGCATGATGTCCATGAGCAAGAAACGACGTTTGATGATCTTAGGCGAGATTTCGAAGGTATCCGATGTGAGATGAGAAAGTTGGCTAAATTAAGATGAGATATAAGGTAAGCAATGCATGTGCATAGACGTGGGTGATTAAAATAAGAAGTCTAAGAAATATGGGAAGTTGCAAATTGCAACTGCCCAGTGGTCGTAAAGTGCTAGGACGGACCGTAAACTGGTATACGGTCCGTAAACTAATAGGTCATAAACTGCCATGCAAGGCTTCAACTTTCTGCCAGCCGAGAAATGGTAAAATACGACCTGGAGGTCGGACCGTAAAGTGATTTACGGCCCGTAAACCATGGTCTTAAATCACCATGCAAGCAGCCAAAGCTTCTGGTTCTGGAAATGGTTAAAGACGATCGCGAGGGTCGGTCCGTAAACTGCAATACGGGCCGTAAACCATGATGGACGACCACTGTTCACCTCAGCACAGATTTTGCAAGTCATTAAATAAAGGGACCAACACTTGTTTTATTTCATTACAACATTACACCACTTCTCTCTAAAACCTCTCTCTACATTTATTATACAAGTTTTCAAGGATATTTGAGGATCAACAATATAAAACAAGGTGAATCAAGAGTAAGAACATCATCAAAGATCATCTAGGTCAAGAAATCCAAATGGAGAAAAACTAAGGTTTTGCTCAAAGTGGAGTATTATTAACCAAAGCTTGTTCCTACAACTTCTAAGGTAAGATTCATGATTTTTACATGATGTTTAAGGTATTCAAGAGTTGAAATACATGGATTGTAGAAAATATGGTCAAGTAGGTCATGAATGATGAATAGTGACATTTTGAGGAATAGTTTAAATTGAATCATGAATGTTGTTGTGTTGTGATATGAATGTATTATAAATGGCACTATGATCATGAACTAGACACTTTAGACGAATGGACGAAGTTGGATGTTATGACCATGAATATGGGTGAATTAGAGGCAAATTAAGGAATCTAGATAATGTGGATAATGTGAATGACTAATGGCCATTGTTATGATATTAATGAAGGTATAGACGCTAGCATAGGGAGGAAGCGTACAAATGTAGAATAGTCCGACGAAAAGGTATGTAAGGCTAACCCTTCTTTCATAAGGCATGGTTCCTTGGCCAAACTCTTAAATCCTCTATATGAGTATGTTGTATTCAAACGATTGACACTCCGAGCTCATAAGCTCACGATCCTCGATATGTGCTACGATTGTACTACGCACCCCATATGATGAGTAAGCATAAGATATAGATGTAGCGAAAATGATGATGATAGTGATGACGATGATAATAATAATGATGCTAAAGGTGCCTACGGGCTATTATACTTACATGTGCCTATGAAGGGATATAATGACACCCCGAGCTTATAACGCCGGGTAGGATATATGTATATGAATATGTATAAAGTATGTATACGATTACGAAACGCGCGCACACCTCTGCAGATGGTACGGATAACCCTGAAGCTTTGGTAGGGCTAGGTATGAGTAACCTTGAGCCTTGGTTGGCCAAGTATGTATGAAACACCGATCCTATGAGGTCGGGTATGCTATGTAAATGCTATGTATATGAAATGACTATGTATATAATATGAATATGAATGTGATAAGACTATGTATAAGAATACAAATAAGGACATGTATACGGATATGAGCACAAGTATGGTATGAGTACTATTATGGAATACGGATGATGACGTAGGTGTACAAATACGTATGAAAAATGGAAAGTCCTACGAAAGGCAGGTAAGTGCTATGACGATGATATTATTGTCTCCCCCCTCCTATGCTATTTCATATGTTGTTCATGATGCTTATTTATTGATGTTGCTCATGCTTTACATACTCAGTACATTCTTTGTACTGACGTCCTTTTGTTTGTGGACGCTGCGTCATGCCCGCAGGTGCACAAGGAGACAGACTTGATCCATAGCTGCCTATTCGGAGATTACATAGAGAGCTCCATTTCCTTCGGAGCCATATCTTTTGGGTACTCATTCTTTTCTGTATATAATTATGGGCATGGCGGGGTCCTGTCCCGCTAATGTGATATGTTATACTCTTAGAGGCTCGTAGACATGTGTGTGTGTGGGTAGATGTGTTTGGACTTGTCGGCCTATGTTTTGTATATCATTTTGTCGGCCACGTTGGCCCATGTACATTGATGTGGCATAGATGCTTATGATGATATAAATGTGCTGTTGTCCAAATGGGACTAGTTGACGAATGAATGGAAATGCATGTATAATTATGTGGCTCACCTAGATGTAAGCATAAGAGTAAGCTAAGAGGGTGCCCGGGTGGGCTAGCACCGGGTGCTCGTCGCGGCCCCGAGTCGGGTCGTGACAGTATCACAATCTTAAGGAGATTTATTGGTGGAACAACATGAAAAAAAAGGGAATGTCCCAGACATTATGGCCAAGTGTCTGAATTGTCAGCAAGTGAATGTGAAGCACCAGAGGCCTGGTGGATTGGCTCAGAGCATAGACATTCCTATTTGGAAATGGGGGATGATAAATATGGATTTCATAACAGTGAAAACTACAGATTCAACGGAAGATCAAGCCAAGTTACATATCCAAAACATTGTCAGATTGCATGGGACTCCAGTGTCCATCATGTCAGGTGATGGTGCTCAGTTCATGGCGAAGTCTTGGAAATCCTTTTAGAAAGGACTAGGCACAAGGGCAAACCTCAGAACGGTTCTTTATCCTCAGATAGATGGTTAGATAGATACACTATTCAAATCTCATGTTGTAATATTCATGTCAGTTCAACACTCAGCTATTCACGCCAGCTTAGTACTCGGCTATCAGTCTAGTACTCACGTAATCGTGCCAGTCCAATATTCAGTCAATCCAGTATTCAGTCAGCTCAGTATTCAGTCAGTTCAGTAGACATTCAATTCAGTATACCAACAATTCGATAATCATGTATTCATTCAGTTCAGTAAGCATGTGTTCATGTTATTTCTGTGATCACGTGTCTCAGCTAGTCAGTTTCAGGTATCTAAGTTACAGAGTAAACTCTGTCGAGGTTCCCGTAGAGTCTCAAAATTAGTCGCAATTATAGCCAAGACAATCATTCGAGGATGAATGATCCCAAAGGGGAGATAATGTTACACCCCGTATCTTACAACAAAGGTTAGACTCGTATCGTTAGTGTTTCAGTGGAAATTTGAAGGTTTGAACGTTTTACAAAAGTGGCCGAGGGGCCAACTTCAGGAAACTATAACCCCATAATTAGTTGAGAATTTTGAAATGGTTCCTTAATGAAAGTTGTAGTACATAGAAGTACCTTTCCAGGAATATAAGGATCAGGCCAATCAGAGATCGGAGCAAGGAGATATGATCATCACAAGGTGGCTAATAGCAAGGTGCTGAAGATTTGATAGAATCGGCTAAGTTTACGGAAGGTCTATCTTCCAGCTTGATTTCATGAAAATCTGTTGAGAATTAGAGAACACTCAGAACATGAAAGTTGTAGCCCATTGAAATATCTTTCCATCCATATAAGGCCCACGTCAAACAGAGTTCTATACAAATATTTATGGCCGATTTACTGAGGACATGTAAAATGGAAATCCTGATTCTTGTAGGATTAGGTTTTAAAGCCCAAGCCTTTATGATAACCTATAAATACAACCCTAAAACGTTTTATGTAAGGATTTTCGACCAGAGCTGCTACCAAACACCTAAGGTGAGTTCTTATTCAAATACATATGTCACGACCCAACCCCGTGGGCCGTGACTAGTGCCCGAGCTGGACACCCATACACACCCACTTACCAGAACCGGCATACAAATAGCAAATCCAGATTCGGCGTACACTGACTTATACAGATACAAAGATCAGATATCGTGTTAAGTGGTCACATATAACAAATATATCACACAGAAGCCGGCAAGGCTATCGTAAAATACATCGCCCAAAAACATATACATACGGATACATACGTACAAGCCGTTAAGGCTGTCACGGCAAAGGGGACCGCTTAAGACACCAAATCACACAGACATATCTGAACAATAACGACCCATGACCCACATACATGTCTACAGGCCTCTAACAAAGACAACAGAATCATATGACGGGACAGGGCCCCGCCGTACCCTAATTAGACATATACATACACATATATATACAACAGAAGGATCTGTACCAAAAGTAGAGGCTCCGGAACAAGGGAGCACTTCAAAGTAGCAGAGTAGATGTCCTAAGCTGGAGGATGACCGCAACGAGCGTCTGTACCTGCGGGCATGAAACGCAGCCCCCGAAGAAAGGGGGTCATTACAGAATATGTACTGAGTATGTACGGCATGAAATGCAATTGAAGAGATCATAACTGAAATAGAGATTCCAGGAGACAAGTATGATAATAAAGAAACCGCTGTACCTGTGCAGTACGAAACAGAATCAAACATATTAATACCACATACCGTACCCGGCCCATTATGGGACTCGGTGAATAAAATCATGTCATTATGTCATCATGAGTATATGTATGCATATACCGTACCCGACCCTCTAGTGAGGGACTCGGTGAGTAAAGCCATGCATTTCAACAACATATATCATATATATATATATACCGTACCCGGCGCTCTAGTGAGGGACTCGGTGAGTAAAGTCATGTCATCATGTCAGCATGCTATCATATCATCATGCATATACATATATACATACCGTACTTGGCCCTCTAGTGAGGGACTCGGTGAATCAAATCATCATATGCTCTCCTGGCCGCCGTAACATATCATCATCTCATCATATACATATACCGTACCCAGCCCTCTAATGAGGGACTCGGTGAACAATGCAGTGGAGTGCGCACGATAACATACCCGGCCCGGGTTTTCGGTGAGAGACATATTGAGGCATGCACGAGCAGAGTAGTGAGAAACTATATGCATATAAATCAAGACTCAATAGGTAGGTACGCAAATCGACACTTGAGGATCATAAACACGTTTCGAGTCAATCCGTTTTAGTATGAGAAAGTTATGGACACTTTTACCACAGAACCTTTACGAACGTTTCCAAAGCAATCCAAGACTGTATACAAAAGTTAGAGACATTAATACTTACAGAATTCTTTTAGAGACATGAACTCTTTATACTTTACTCGTTATCCAACCATACAATAAGCTCAACTATACCGAGCATACTTATATCAAGAAGTGAATAAGAATCATAGGCAAACTTGGAAACATATCAAATAGAGCTTCGGAAATCATAGATACGTGTCAAAACCATATGAAGTAGCTTATGGAAATCAAGAATGTTAGCCATCCTAGTGGCTCTAAGAATAGGAGTTCCTTTGAAATCATACATATACATCGTCTGTTTGTTTCATAAGGATCATGCCAAAAGAAAGAAAGGGTGAGCCTTACATACCTTGCCCGCTTCCTAGGCTAATCCGAATTTAAGTCTTTGGCTTCGCAAGATCTAAAACAATATTAGTATATACCAAACATTAGCCATACACACTTAAGAGTCCAATTCTAAACCAACACTTTATTTACAGAAATTTCGGCAGCATTTCCCCTGTAAATACAACTAACCCCGAGAATCCAACTCGGCCAAATCATCAACAACAAATCTGAGAATTCAACTCGGCCAAATTACCAACAACGATACCAACAGTCATTCTAACAATATCTAGAATCAATTCAAAACGCATTCCAACGTTAGCAACTTCTTTCTACAAACTTCGACGGCGTTTCATTTATGTTCAATTCATAATTGCTCACATATTCAAGTACTAATCTGAAACCATTCAAACAATATTCAAGAACACTTCAAACAATCCGCACAATATTCAAAATAATCTAACCAATATGCCACTCCACCCGAAACCATCCAAATGCAACAAGAACAATAACAACACATTTCCGTCTTTCAAATTCATGAACTACACCAACAATTCACATACTAACAACATTATTTTCCATAAATACAAGAAGCTACATTCAAATCACATTGGCTTCTAAAACAGCCCACAACAATTTCAACTTCAAATTGAATCATTTGACTCCCATTTCTATCATAGAATTCATGACAACAACAACCAAAATACTAAGTAAAATTGGTTCACCATTCCTACATAACACAACACATACACGGCTACAACATAACATCCATACTTTCATGAATTTCATCCATTTCCACCTACTACAACATGTACAAACCATTCATAACATATGAAAAACAAGATTGAACCTTACCTTTTCCCACTTATCTTCTCACTTGGCTAGGATTTGTAGCTTGCAAGAATAGATGTTTTACTTGCTCCAATGACTACTTCACTTTGCTAGGGACCTTCAAATTGGTTGTTTAGCTAGAAGAAAATATTTTTTGATCCATTTTTTTCCCAAGGTCTTGCTCGGCTAGGCCCTTGGCCGAATAGCCTCCCTTTTGTTTTGTCCAAGCTTCTTGAAATTTCTAAGTGAAGATGATAGAAAATGATGAATTAGTCATCTTTTGTCTTATTTATTAAGCTTCCATGTGGGCCTAAGCCCACTCCATTTACACGGCCCACTTGGCCTATTATTTCAAGAATTTGAAGTTTCCATAAATCACTCTTAACCCCAAACTTTCCTTAATGTTTCCATGAGCCCCCTTGTGAATTTCCCTTTTTACCCCTAGCCTTTCTTAATATTTCAACTTCAAAAATTTTCATAAACAACTTGTGTATTAAACAAGATCAAAATATAGCCTTGTCCTTAACTTCTTGCAATTGTCTTGAATTATCCGAATGTACAAAATGCGGGATATAACAACCTATGTCAGTTATATCAAGTTAACACTAGATTAACATCGAATAATTATTTGGAATCGCTAGATTTTGGAAACAAAATCCATTCAAGGTCGAATTTGGAATGAAACTTTGGAAATTCTTCAAAACGGTAAGACCCCCAATCATCAATGGATTATATGGAGTTATTATTATGTTTTAGACATTTAATGGTTGGTACAATCATGAAATAGGATTGATTTAGATGCACTCCATCAAACGCAAAACCTTAGTAATTCTGCTGTAGATTTCCCTCCAACCAGCCATCTTCCTTTGGCGTTTCCCGCTAATTTAACCGTTAGATCTAGCCCAAATTTTTATAGAGTGATCACAACATATAGGTCTTAAATGTGAAATGTGAAGATCGGATTTGGAAGTCCAGAGAAGTGTGGTTTGAGCTATGAATAGTAGCTACGAAAATCAGTGAAAACTCTTCTCAGGTTTTCAAGTTCTATGCTTTGGGTTTCTTCTTCAAAACTCCAGACCTTTTCTTCAAGTTTTGGAGCGTTACAGGTATGTGAGGCTAACTATCTACGTTAGGGAACACTTATGATTCTCCCTACGCCTCATTCTACATGCTTATCATTTATTTGATTCAGAATACAGTTTATCCCTAGTTTCTTGAATAGTTGTAGAACTGTTATCTTTTAGGGTTATAGTTTCATAATTCGTTCATGGTGATCATTTTGAATATCATGAACTCAGTATGTAATCATTATAGACTTGTGTATTGACATCATATGAGTCTCAGTTAGTGTATAATCAGTTATTTTCTTAAGTTCCATAACTAGAAATAGTTGTCATGCTATTAGCTATAGACGGTCCCAGTCTTGTAAATTATTTAATGTTGAACACTTGTATCTGTATTTTTGGGCCCTAAGCCACAGTTTATGCATATGTGTTGCTTGGGCCTGAGGCCACAGTTTTTGTGCATATTTATTTAGGCCCTAGGCCACAGTTTATATTTACAATTATACAGGTGATTCTTCATTCAGAACAGGGAGTACTTCAGATCCTTGCCTTCCTTTTTAGTTCGGTTTCAGTTTCAGTTTCAGTACTTATATTTCTTCTTTCAGTTGTTTTACATACCAGTATAATTCAAATGTGCTGATATCCCTTTTATTGCTTGGTGGCTCGCATCTCGTGATGCAGGTAACGACTTACAGGTTGACGATCCGGCTAGCTAGGACTACTAGTAAAATCTGTTTGGTGAGCCCCAGTTCCTCCGGGGCGTTATCCTACTTTCAGTCTTACCAGTTTTAGATAGTTATCTTTTCAGCATTCGTAGAGGCTTCATAGACATAGTCTAGTTAGTCATTATTAGCAGACTTTGATGTGTTAGCCTTGTTGCCATTGATTTCAGATGTTTTAGATTTAAATAGTATTTCCGCATTTTATATATTTCAGCCATACTTTTTAGTAGATCAGCATGTGTTAGTCTTATTTCCTTATATTAGCATGTTTTGATATCACATGTTGATTCAGCCAGCCTATGGGTTCGCTCGGTCATATGCAGTTAGGCACTGAGTGTCGTGTTACACGTAGTCCATGGTTCTGGGCGTGACATAAACCCTAACTTTAAATTCACAAATTAAGCCTTGGAAATGGAAAACTCAAGTTACAATATCTAATACCCTTCAATATCAGGCTAACCCATGCTAAATCCAGCAAATAAACAAGGTTTTATCATCATAAGATCATTAGAGAAGAAACCCACAAAATCCTCTTTTTGCTCTTACCATTTTAAGAGAAATCTAAGCATGGATTATTGATTAGGAGGAGCTAATGAATGATTTAGAGACAAGATTGTCACCTTAGAGAAGAAATCAGTGGAAACCATCCAAAATCACCTCCTTAAGCCTCAAGAACGAAATATGGGAAAATGACTTAATGTCTAAGGGTTTAACACATTAAAAGGCCTCTGACTCAGTAATTACCGCTGCTATGGCGTGGGGACCACCGTATGACGATAACTCAGACCGTCACAACGGTTCCTCAACACAACACATTGCCGCTACAGCAGCCCTTCTGCCGCAACAGCGGCACAACTATAGCAGTTCTGGTGCAGCCATAGCAGGCACCAAACAACAGGTCACATACTCAAATTTCATAACTTGCACCCGAAATTCGATTATCGCTTGGTAAGACCTGCTCACATGCCATATATGCCACCCCTCATAAAAATATGGTACGAACGCGGTTGTGGTCTCACAATCTCCATCGGAGGCCCGGTTGACCGTGTCAACCCCTGAAACCTCCACACTAGTAATCCAAACCAAGTCCCAAAACGTACCAGAGTGCATTGAGAACCAAACCAAATATACGCACAAGTTCTAATAGGCCATCCGAACCTCTCGGAATCGACGGATTCCCAAAAAAGGTCTGTTTACCCAAAAGTCAACTTTGAGTCAAATATTTTTCGCTTTTAAACTAATTTCCCCAATACTTACCCTAATCAACTCTGATGACCTCGAGAAGCGTGCCAATAGTCCCTGTGGGTCAAATATGAGCAAAATAAACTCAGAAAAGGATCAAAAGGGTCGAAAACACAATAACGTCTAAACGAGTCGTTACACCAATAGATATGGACTTGCAAACAAGGGAGGGCTTTGTGAACTTGGGTATTGGTATAGGGTAACTCAAGTTGGTTTCTTTCTAGAAAGGATTTTTTTTGGCTGATTTGGGATGGATTGGCAGTCTAGACATATTTACGCAACTTTCAATTGGAAAGGAGGTGCATATCTAATGGTAAAAAATAGTAAGGTCGAGCCACTGCAAACAATACCAAACGCTCTTCAAAGATAAACCCTATCCACTGCAAACACCAACTTCATCGGCCTTCATGGCCAATCCGACCAGTGGACAGCCTCCACCGGTGGCTATTCGACCCACTCTTCAACACGCACAACATCAACCCAACCCTTTGAACCCTATATTGACAGTAAATCCTATATGTTTGCCTACATCCACAATGACTACACCATCATTATCCACGAACCCTAAGTTTTCCTAATGTTATGACATATGTCAACCTATTGAAGCCTAACATGAATACAAATACACCACCGGTACCTTTAAAACCAGTGGTGTATTTACATGGTGAACCACATTTTATGTAGAAGTCATCAGAGGTCAAGCAATTAATCATACAGGAAAACTTACAATATGTAATCTTGGGTAAGTTTTCTTATGACATAATAGATATAAAGGTTTTAAAGAAAGTCATTCCTGTTATTAAACTATATATATAATTGCAAATGAATAAGAGAAGCAAACCAAAATTACTTTGTAGAGATTAGGGAGAGATTGTATTATCACTTTTCTTGTTGTTACAAATGAGAAGGCAAAACTCCTTATTTATAGAATAAATTTTCCTCTCAACCTACTATATACAACTTGTGCAAGTTGATGAATTCAACTTGATACAACTAAGACACAACTTGAAAGTGCAAGTTGTGTTTATCACTTTAAGTCAAGTGGTACAATTTACACTTCTAGTTGTATAATCATCAATAATACATCCAAAATACAACTTGACAAAATAGTTTATAACACTCCCCCTTGGATGTCTTATTAATAGATAATGTGCGTCGTTAAACCTTATTAGAAAAAACCCAGTGGGAAAAATCCTAGTGAAGGAAAAAGAGTACACATATCTGGTAATACGCATTTCCATCTGCCTCATTAAAAATCGTACCAGGAAAACCCAATGGGACAAAACCTTGGTAAGATAAAAAGAGTGCAGCACATATTTTACTCCCCCTTATTAAAGCATTGCTAGATCCTTGACGATAATGTACTCCGATTTTGAATATCAATTTATTGTATGTTGAGGTTGGCAGTTCCTTTATGATCAAATCTATCAAATCATCATTTGAATGAACGGGTTGATCACCTATGCCACCATCTCTTGATAGAGTTGCATCGTTGTCATATAATATTATTGGAACCACATCAAGTCCATTCTTGGCTTGCTTTATAAATTTGTGGTTATCTTGTCATGTGAAACATGATATGATAGTAACCCCTCATGGGCATAAATAACATGTTTAGATCAAACATTTACGTCGATCATACGAATAACTCGTATACAAAAGCTTGACAATATGTGTTAGGATAAACACATTCATGTTGGGGCTTTCATTTGCAAGAAGCAACTGATCTTACTTTAATATCTCCATGTAGGAGTAAAAACTATATCATGTCTATAGTTATAGCAAGATATTTAAATGCATTAATTGCACAAAGATATGATACTTCAGGACCAATTTAATTTTCTAGTTCTTTTAGTAGATAATCTACAGCTTTTAGAAGAGCTCAATAATATTCAAGTCATCATCTTGCATAACAATATGAAAGATTTTGATTATTATAAAGAGACAAGGGTATACAGAGTCATCTTTGTACCCTTCATCAATGAATATTCATTAAGGTGATTCAGTACATCAACCTTGATTCATTTAATTCATATTAAGAATTATAAACAAATTTTCCAATTTGTATATGCTTCAGGCATTTTGAATCCTAAATTTTCATATAAATTTGGCAAGTCAGCCATATAGGCTGTGACAAGTTTTATTTAGTATTTAAATGACGTGACATCTTCTGATGCCTGGACTGCAGGTCCAATAAACTTTACGCTTATCAGGATGCATCATGTCCCTTTGAAAATCACTTTGACGTCAGTATGCTTTAACAAATGTAGAATTTAGATCCTCACAATCTTCTACAATATTGAGCACTGTATTGTACCAAATATATCGTTGATGAGATATCATTTGTATCGGTTTGCAATTCGACGTAACTTACTGAGATCTCATTACTTCATCATTTTCAGGTACCTGAACCTCTCATGAGGTTTCATGAAGTGTTATGTCGTTGACTCTTCAAGAGCACATTGCCTCGTTATTATGACCATTTTGATCATTTTCTCCTCATCTTTTTCCAGAATTATTGTATTTAGAACAGATTAGTCTACCATGCTTCATGTATGTTGTAGAGACTGTCATTTAGGGACATTAATATTAATAGGAGCATTTTGTAGCTAAAATATGAAATTACTTACTTCAGCAAATGCTTCCAGCATTGGACTTGAATTATCTTTTAAATGAGGATCAATACTGATGATAATTCATAAAATATTTCTTAGTTGTTTATTCTCTCCCCCTCACGTTAGTGAAACTAACATACATTCCTGAATCTTCTTTAGGGAATCCATCTATGTGCATCGTGGTAGATTAATTAATCACACACCACACATCAAAGCTTATTAGATGGACAATCATCCGGTTCCTGACCCTGAACCAATTGAGAGGGGAAATTACCCATACTTTATTGATCTGATGTATCTAACTGTTGTTATTTGCAATTTATCATATCTCAAAACAACACATGAAATTTTGTTCTGATAAGCAATGGTTTAGCCATTTATTAGAGTCATTCAACACCAAACCAACTTTGATATAAACCAGCATTACCAAGATGAATTTTCTTGACTATATAATCTGAAAATTGTGCTTTTAACTCAATTATTTTGAGCAAGCAACTTTGTAAATGTCAAACCGTCGGTTAACGATCAATGCACATGTGACCGTCTCATAGACGCATCTATTTAATACATCACATTGCAGGTGAATGGGCCCATATGCACCTTTTATATTTTTCAGAATTTAGGGGATTCAGTCCCAACATTAGAACAAGCAACACAAAAGAAATCTTGAAGTATCTTCTAGTTCTTCAATATATGTGTAATACTCAATATGCACATCATATTTAAATTGGATGAAAAAATTGTTCATGCCAGCTGATAGAATTATTTATACTAGTAAATTTCAAGTTTACACATGTGCTATTTGTTTTATAAACTTCTGATTTACTATTGCATAAGATTTAATATCAATAAACTTCTGGCTTATTGTGGCATATGATCTTATCATGCTCAGGTAACGTTTCACATACGCATTTCTTACCCGCTGTTTGGAGATATTTAATCTTCCAATCATTTTTATTGTTAATAAACTTCAGGTTTACTAAAATTTGTGTTTCGATCGTACCAATTACGATCTAGGATGAATGGTGCTATCATTTATAACCTCTTCAGAAGACTTTAATGTATACCATAATCAGATATTAATTGGACACAACTGGTCATGTCATGATTCTTGTAAGCAAACAATTAGCTCTTTTTGATCCCTTGGAAGATATATTTGTATTACCAAATATTGCTCAGAGGCTTGTTGTTGCACCTCGTAATTTTGTGTGTTGAGTCTCGGGCTACTTTTCAGGAGGCATATGAGATTATATGTGTTTATCTTATGATCATGAGGGTTTAGGTTCATACAATAAGCTATAGAAGGATCGAAGGGAAAGTGAACCAAGGAAATTAAGTTGTTGGAACTTTGGAGAAAATGTGAAGGGCAATTTTGGCCCAACTTGGAGGAAGAATATATTTTAGTGTACAAGGAGTTTTGAGGCAAAGCAAAAGCTTAAAGTGAAGTTCATGAAGTCTAGTTTCGAATGCAATAAACTGCTCATCGATATGGTATCGGAGCAAGGAGATATGGATTGTTATATCCCGTATTTTGTACATTCGGATAATTCGAGATAATTGCGAGAAGTCAAAGGCAAGACTATTTTCCAAAATTTTTAGTGAACAAGTTTTTTATTAGTATGGAAATATTGATAAAGGCTAAGGGTAAAAAGGGAAATTCACAAAGTGGTTCATGGTAATATTGTGGAAGGCTACGGGCAAAATGGGAATTTCACAAAATATTCAAGAAGGTTCTTGAAGGGGTCATGTTGGCCGTGTGGCATATAATCATATGTCCACATTTTTATTTAATGGGGGCTAATTATATATATATGTGTGGACTAAAGCTTACATAAGAAGATAATTAGTCTTCTTTGTTTATTTTAAGAAACTTCAAGAAAAAGGGAGAAGGGGCATGTGTCCATATGCTATTTGATGAAGCTAAATATATATATATGGACAATTTCTCACAAAGCAAGACAATTATTCATGAAAACTCCAAGAAGAAAACTTGGAGAAAGAAAACAAAGGCCATTCGGCCATGACTCCAAAATATTTGTCCATGGAAATTAACCAAGAAAAATTATTTTCTTCTAGCATTTCAAATAATTGGAAGGTCCTCATTAACATAAGGGAGTTGTTGGAGCAAGCCAAGCATTCATTTGGGTGATTTATAAACCCTAGCCAAGTAAGAAGACAAGTGGAGGAAGGTAAGGTTAAATCTTCTTTTATATATGTTATGGATGGTTTATGCATGTTGTGGTATGTAGAAATGGATGAAATTCTTGAAATATGTGTGTGTGGGGATGTGGCCGAATAGGGGTTGAATTGGTGAGATGAGATGAATTGATTTTACTTAGTATTTTAAGTGTTGTTGTGGTAGATTCTATGATGTAAAATGAGGATTTAGTGGTGTGAACTGAAGTGGAAATCGTTTGTGGATTGTTGAAGAAGTTAATGTGATATTAGTATGGTTTCTTATATTGTATGAATGATATTGTTAATGTGTAGGTTGTAAATATAATTCATGAATTTGGAAGGGAGACATATGTTTGGAAGATTGGAAGTTGGGTTGTTGTGATTGAATTTGAAAGAAGGAAATGTGTTGTTATCGTTCTTGTTGAATTTGGAAGGTTTCGGGTGAAATGGCATGTTGGTTGGGTTGTTTGAACATTATGTGAATTGTTTGAAAGTTCTTGAACCATGTTAGAATATATTTTGGATTGATTGTTGAAGTTGTTAGTATGATTGTCGGTATTGTTGTTGATAATTTGGCCGAGTTGAATTCTCGGATTGTTGTTGATAAATTGGCCGAGTTAGATTCTCGGGGATGGTGTATTTACAGGGGAAATGCTGCCGAAATTTCGGCAGAATATGAATGAATTCATTTGAAGGATTAAGACACGTATATGATAATGAGTTTAATGATTATGTCGATTCTCTTGAATGTAGACTAGCAAGCTTGGACGAATAAGCGTAGCTAATTGGACGTGGGACAGGTATGTAAGGCTTACCCTTTCTTTCTTTTGGCATGATCTTTGTGAAACCAACAAGACAAAGTATATGTACGATTTCAAAGAAACTCCCATTCTTAGAGCCACTAGGATGGCTAATATTCTTGACTTCCATAAGCTGTTCCATATGGTTTTGATACGTATCTATGATGTCCGAAGAACTATTTGATATGTTTCCGAATGGCAATCGATAGATAAGTGATATGACTAATGTCTTGATTTTCAAATGATAGTACGTTTGATTATTCCTCTGAGTCTTTGATATATTTTGATACGTACATATGGTTCCAAAAGCTCTATCTGATTTGATCCATAACGATATTCGAAAGGTACCTGTCACGACCCAGCCCCGTGGGCCGCGACTGGCACCCTACCTGGGTACCCAGACCGAATCGCACATTCATTATCAAATCCAAACTTATTCCCGAATTTTCCGAAATCATGTCAAACGTAATTTATATCAAAATATGTCTTAAGCGGTCGTACCAAACCAAAATGCCATATCAAATACAAACTGAGCGGCGGAATAGACATCGCCGGTCAAAAGTGCAAACATAAGCATAAGGGCCATTTGGGGCCATCCTAACAGACAGACCGCTTTAAGACCAGAAAACGAAATCAAACCAACATATACAGGACCCTCACCCCACATATATGACTACAGGCCTCTACGAAATTCAAAACAAAGACATATGGCGAGACAGGGCCCCGCCGTACCCAAATAGTCAAATATACCGAATATATACAAAGCAAAAGGAGTCTGTACCAAAAGTGGACTCCGGATCAAAGAGGAGTACTCCGGAATAGCAAAGAGTGAAACCTACTGTGGAGGATCACCGATATCTGCACCTGCGGGCATAAAACGTAGCCCCGGAAGAAAGGGGGTTAGTACGAAATATGTACTGAGTATGCAAAGCACGGAGTACAGAAATATGGATCAAAACCGAAAGCAAACCAGATACAAAATGGAGTACAAATCGGTATGTCAAAATCCGTATCGAAATCATATACGTATACATAATGCAAACGAAATCATGCAAACGCTTAGGAACGTGGTCGCCACTCCGACGCTGGCGCCACACACAGCATAACACCAGAAGGTTTCAAATCTCCGTACATCCCCGAACACAAACATAATCATAGGTGAGCGTATCGCATCACGAGCCATATCACAGCATAACTCCAAACGGAACCCGGCCCTATGGCGAAGCCTCGGGAACCGTAACACAGCATACAGCCGAATTATCATAAGGCGCACGAATCAAAACCGGCCCGGGAACCGGTGAACGAAGTCATAATAAGGCACGAGCGCAGTCGTGAGCAAACAAATGCAAATCATACTTCAAAATAGTCTTTCAAAACAGAGTAATCCCATAAGTCATTTCATAATACAAAGTAGTCGAATACTTAGTCGATACAAGGTTTCATTTCACAAAACGTTTTCAAAATAGTACGTATAGCTCAAAACGTAACTTAGCGTATCGTAATATTCAAAACACATCCCGTAGGAGGAAGTTCCAAAATCGAAGGTATCATTTCAAACTTTATTCAAAAGGACAGCCCAATAAGACAAATAGGGCGTCTCGGGGTTAGCGGGCCCACCTCGAGTCAAATTGAGGTGGCGAACATATTTTACGAACATTTATAGGCCAAAGGGTCATACATAATCATTTCTAAGTTACCCGACCACATTTCGATAGGTTTCGGACGAGTGGTGGCATTCTAGCCAAAATAGAGCCCTTAGGCTTCAATTGAATTGAATGAATAGTAACTTTTCTGTGGATCGGGTTTCGAGGAGCAGAAATGCTCCGGAAGTTCCCATATTCGCCTATCACACTAAGATATGCCAAACGAAGAAGTGGGAAGCTTTACATACCTTACAGACGTCTTACGCTCTCCCAAAAGTCAAGTCCCGTTTCGTCTGAAATCTGCAAATGGTCAAAGTTACCAATTGAGATTCTTAGGCTTAAAAATGCCTTTAACTTCATTTTTGTCTACCGAAATTTCGGCAGCATTTCCCCTATAAATCTAACACCCCCGAGACTTAGCTCGGCTCAAAATACATCAACAACAACAACCCAAACATCATCAAACAATATAAACCATATTCGAACTTCAAAAGCCTACCTTACTACACAAGTTGGAAATCTTTCATTCAAACTTCAAAATTCCAAATCTATATCCATATTATTGTATTCATTTACTCATTCAAGATTATTCAATCACATCCCAAGTACATTCCAAACCATATACGAAAGTTCCCGAAATTCATTATTTTCCATATTCCATTCAAAACACCAAAAGTCACGACGAACATTCTAACTTGCGTCGTTTCATTCCGAATTCATTAACATCAACCATAAATCACATTTAAAGTCTTTAGCACCCTAGATATACAATGATATACACAATTATACCAAAGGTATACACTTTCCGATAACGTTCCGAAATCATTTTCCAACGCCAATCCAATTCATCAATCAATCATTTACGACACAAAGGTCACAACGACACATTATACAAACTAAACAAGATCAATTCACATCACTTTCTTCTTCCTAGGGCTCACGGCCAACTACACTCTTTCACGCACACACACGCCATGCATCTTCACCCAAAATCCCATAATTTTCATGAATTTCTAATCACCATCACATTCATACAAGTTCCATAACTCAAAAGTGACAAAATTCATACCTTTACTTGAATTTCCGACTTGTCGCAAACGCGCACCCTTCGCCAAACTAATTGTACCACAACGGAGAGCGTCTTGCATACACCATAAATACGAAAAGAACAAGATTTTTGGATCAAACACAAGGCTAGAAAAATTTTCTTTCTCTCTTTCTCCAAGTTCGGCCGAGAGGGGTATTATTGAGCTCCCAAGGTTTATTCAATTGTTCTTGATCCTTCTAAGGGGAGATATGGATATATATCACTTATATGGTCACATGAACATCACATGACCATTTAAAAAGGGGCTTGGGCCTTGCCTTTGGCCGGCCACCCCATAAACTTTGGGCCTCAATTTTGTTCTAATTTTTCTTGGCCCAATTCATTAAAAGTCCCGTTTTCTAATTCCCGAACTAATTTCCGAATTTCCAAATTTACCCTCGACCTTCCCCGATGTCTTAACATAAATGATTCCATAACCAACATATTCATATTCACCAAAATCGAAATATGTCCTTATAATACACACGTCGTAATTGTTTTTCTCGATTTCCAATTATACGAAACACGGGACATAACAGTACCTAACATGATTGTTGCTTTGATTTTCCAAAAATGGCTTCTGAAACGTTCGTAGAAGGTTCAGTACTTCAAACGCTCATAACTTTCTTATACTAAGTCGGATTGACCCGAAACTTGTTTCTGAGCCTTCAGGTGTCGATTTGTGTACGTACCCATCGAGTCTTGAAAATTTGTTCTATGTGCATATGTATATGAAGCGACGCCTTATGAGGTTTATGATCTTATTCCATGTTCTCTTAACGCTGTTATTCGTTGCTAGTCTCATCTTATAATAATTGTTCCTTCAAGGTGAGAAAAGCCATGATGATTATTCCATAATATATTCGGAGGTTACCGACCTTACGTCACTCCGATAGAGACATAACATTCTTTAGGCTCTCCTGCATGTTGCTTACATGATATATGTATATGATATATGTATATGGGGTAAGGGAAAAGGTGAGGCGCTATAGACGCATAGCCACTTGATCAGTTGGTATAATATGATATCGTCCCGGACGCGGGATGTATAAATAAATGGATCGGGCTGCATGTTCCGCAGCAATATAATATATAAATGGATCGGGCTGCACGTTCCGCAGCAATACAATATATAAATGCATCGGGCTGCACGTTCCGCAGCAATATAATATATAAATGGATCGGGCTGCACGTTCCGCAGTAATATAATATATATATATATGGATCGGGCTGCACGTTCCGCAGCACTAAGCATGCATGGTACCCGCCAAAAAGGCACTCGTATGTACAGGTTGCTCTTTTATCTCACGATATGCTTTACATTTCCTTCGTGTCTTTATTCATGCTATGTATCCCTCGTATGTTATTATTCATGCCTTACATACTCAGTACATTGCTTGTACTTACGGCCCTTCTTGTGGACGCTACGTTTCATGCCGTGCAGGTACACCCAGATGAGTAGAAGCCATTATAGAAGATGTTCCAGAGAAGTTGGCACGCTCCTTTTGGCCCTGGAGTGTTGCCGGGTCCGAGTATTATGCTATGCTGTCTTGGTTGAAGTTAGAGACTTTGGAGACAGAGTCGTGGGCATAGAATGTCAGTTTGTAAGCGGCTCCATCAGCCGATGTGTCTTACTGTATTACGTTACAGATCCATTATGATTACAGATTATACTTGATCTGAGTACGATGAAAGAAAGTTTCTGAAGGCTTTTCTATGTATTTCATTCTTATTTGATTTAAAATTCCAAAGAGATTATGTATGTAATAAGAGTCAGCGGGTTCGCTCGGCTCCGAATATGGGGTCGGGTGCCCATCACACCCTAGTAAGATCAGGGTGTGACAAAGTGGTATCAGAGTAGGTTGTCTGCATAGTCGTGTCCAGTAGAGTCCTGTTTATGGGTGTGAAGCCGGCCACATTTATAAACAGGAGGCTGCAGGGCATCTAGGGATTGTTGACCTTCTTTCTGTCTTAAATCTTGTGATAGAGCCAAGTTATAGGAAAATGAGATTCCTTATATAAGCCTTACGTACGACGGAAGAAGGCGAGTGATGATATGGAAGGTCAAAGAGGTATGTTTTGATGCATTTGTTCTGTTACCTGAAACTGGAAGCCCTTGATGGCTAGAATGCGTCATATAGCTATATGTTCTGTGAGGTATTGTCGATATTTGCTGCGTACAGATTTTGAATAGTAAGAATGGTAAAGGAGATTCTGCCAGAATTGTTGGGTATGCCTAATAGGAAGAAGCGTGGAAAAGAAATATCGCAAATAGACAATAAGTGGGATAATATGATATCGTCCCGGACGCGGGATGTATGGATAAATAGATCGGGCTGCACGTTGTCACGACCCAGCCCCGTGGGCCATGACTGGTGTCCTATTTGGACACCCAAACCCATACGCTTACCAATTCGACATATCAAAGACTTATTCAAATTTAGCATACGTTAATTTGCACAATTACTGAGAATGGACGTCATCTTAAGCGGTCACCTATGACAGAAATATCATACAAAAGCCGGCAGGCTGGCGCAATACACATCGCCCGAATATACATACATATACATACATATGGGCTGTTTTAGCCATAATAGCAAACAGGATCGCTTAAGGCATAAGTCACGGACATAATCGAACAAACACGGCCCATGACCCACATATATGTCTACAGGCCTCTACAAACCATAACAGAAACATATGACGGGATAGGGCCCCGCCGTACCCCCAAATAGTCATATATACAGAAACATGTATAACAAAAGATATGTACCAAAAATATGAGCTCCGGATCAAAGGAGTACTCCAAATAGCAGAATAAGTGTCCTACACTGGCGGGTCACCTGAACGAACGTCTGTACCTGCGGGCATGAAACGCAGCCCCTCGAAGAAAGGGGGTCGGTACGAAATATGTACTGAGTATGTAAAGCATGAAATACAGTAATCTGAAGTATAACTGAAGTGAGAAGTACGGAAAATGGATACAGAATTAGTATACCAAAACCTGTGCTGAAAATATAAATAATGCAAATTAAAAAAATCATGCATAGGGCTCAGGAACGTGGTCGCCACTCCGACGCTGGCGCCACAACACATCATACTCCAGAAGGTTTCAAATCTCCGTACAATCCCTGAACATATCGTACCATCATAACATATCACAACATCAGAACACATCATATGCCATATCATATCATAACGTCGTATATAAGCGGTACCCGACCCTATGGCGAGGAACTCGGGAGCCGTAAGACATCATACTGCCGAATATAACATAGTGCGCACGATCACAAAACCGGCCCGGGACCCGGCGAACGATATAATAGTAGTATGCACGAGCGGAGTAGTGAGGAAACCATATGCATATAAGTAAATAAATTCCAAGACTTGATGAATAAATATATATATCGATATCAAAAAGCTCAGAAACAAGTATCGGGTCAATCGGAATTAGTATAAGAAAGTTGCGAGCTTTAGAAGTACGGAATCTTCTAAAAACATTTCATAAGCCATATTTGGAAATTCCAGTATCATTCATATTAGGAAACTTTCGAATAACATTATGGATCAAATCAAATGGAGACTTTAAGACCATATTTACGTATCAAAGTATTCATCAAAGACTTTAGTCATGTCGATTTTCTTTCGAACAACATTCGGAAACATAACCACTAAAATCTTTGAACATCATAAAATACGTATCAAGCCACATGGAATAGCTTATGGAAGTCAAAGATGTTAGTCATCCTACTGGCTCTAAGAATCGGATTTTCTTTAGAAGCATACATATACGTTATTTGTTCATTTCATAAGGTCATGCCAAAATAAGGAAAGGTAGGCTTTACATACCTCGATCGCTCGCTAAACAAATCCCGACTCAAATCTCGGGCTCTCGAATATCTACAATAACGTTATCAATTACCAAACATTAGCTACAAGTACTTAGAAATTCAATTCTAACTAGTACTTGTCTACAGAAATTTCGGCAGCATCTCCCCTGTAAATTCAACATCCCCGAGAATTTAACTCGGCCAAATTTATCAACAACCATACCAACAATACCAACAACCATACTAATAATCATCAATAATGAATTTAAACGCATTCTAACATTAGTAACTTTCTTCTCTACGTAACTTATCATATTCAATTCGACTACGTACATTCAAGCCAATATCAACGCTCACATCTTCATTACTAATCCAAAATCATTCAAATACAATTCAAAAGCATTTCAAACAATCTACAAAATATTCAAACAATTCCTCCAACACCATACTCCACCCAAAATCTCTACAATACAACAAAAGCCACAACAATACAATTTCTTCCTTCAAATTCATAAACAACAACAACAATTCACACTTTAGCAACTCCATTTCCACAATTACATAAAACCATATTAAAATCGCATAAGTTCCTACAACAACCTACAACCAATTTCCATGCCAACTTGAATCATTTATCCTTCCTTGGCATCATAGAATTTACAACAACACAACTAACATACTATATAAATTTAATTCATCTTCCTCCACCAATATAAACCACACGGCCACACACACAGCACACCCACACGGCCCACACACAACACACAACATTTCCATGATTTTCATTCAATTCTACTCACTATAACATATATAAATCTCCCATAACATGTAAAAGAATAGAAATTCTTCCCTTTTCTTCAATTTTCCACTTGCCACCAAAGTGGTTTTCTTTCTTAAATAATTATACAAACGTTGAAGAGGGTCTTGAACTTAGTAAGAATATTAGAAAATTATAATTTTGGATCAAGGATTGATGGCTTAATTTTTATTTTCTTTCTCTCTTGCTTGGCCGAATTTGCTTCTTGCTCTCACTCTTTTTTTGTTTTCTTGAATGTTCTAATTGATGACAAATAATAGGCCCTCTTTATTTATTTGATCAATTTAATTCCACATGGGCCTTGGGTCATGCCCTATGGCCGGCCACATTTGTTGGGCCTCTTTTTTTTTTCAAAGCCCAATTACTTTTGGTTCATATTTTGTAATTCACGAAACTAATTTCCAAAATTCCAATTTTGCCCTTAGCCTACCTCGATATTTCCGCATCAATATTTCTCATGAACAACATATATATTAAATAAGATCAAAATATTGCCTTATCTCTTATTAGTCACAATTATTTCGATTTATCCAAATGTGCGAAATTACGGGATATAACACACGTTCCGCAGCAATATAATATATAAGTGGATCGGGCTGCACGTTCCGCAGCAATATAATATATAAATGGATCGGGTTGCACGTTCCGCAACAATATAATATATATATATATATATGGATCGGGCTGCACGTTCCGCAGCACTAAGCATGCATGGTACCCGCCAAAAAGGCACTTGTATGTACATGTTGCTCTTTTATCTCACGATATGCTTTACATTTCCTTCGTGTCTTTATTCATGCTATGTATCCCTCGTGTGTTATTATTCATGCCTTACATACTCAGTACATTGCTCGTACTGACGTCCCTTCTTGTGGACGCTGCGTTTCATGCCGCGCAGGTAAACCCAGATGAGTAGAAGCCATTATAGAAGATGTTCCAGCGAAGTTGGCACGCTCCATTTGGCCCTGGAGTGTTGCCAGGTCAGAGTATTATGCTATGATGTCTTGGTTGAAGTTAGAGACTTTGCAGACAGAGTCGTGGGCATAGAATGTCAGTTTGTAAGCGGCTCCATCAGTCGATGTGTCTTATTGTATTACGTTACAGATCCATTATGATTACAGATTATACTTGATCTAAGTACGATGAAAGAAAGTTTCTGAAAGCTTTTCTATGTATTTCATTCTTATTTGATTTAAAAGTCCAAAGAGATTATGTATGTAATAAGAGTCAGCTGGTTCGCTGGGCTCCGAATATGGGGTCAGGTGGCCATCACACCCAAGTAAGATTGGGGTATGACATGGACGCCACAAGCTAGACTAGCAGGCTAGGAAAACACTCTGCGCGAATGCGCCAGGAGGTGGCGCAAATGCGCAGAAGGGGTGACAAACAACTGAGCGCGAACGCGCTGAGTACTTTTTAGGTCGGTGCAACCCAAGCCTCAGACATTATAAAAAGAGGTTACCCCCTTATTTTCTCATCCAAAACATCCTCTAAGACATCCCAAACCTCTGGAAACTTCCACCAACTTCCACTCACCAAATTTTAACGCAAATCGAGTATAATCCCCGGATTCTGGTCCAGACAGCGTACAGTTATGATTATAAAATCGTATAGCAACGAGTTCTAGCTCAAATACAAAGTGGAAAGTGAAGATATTGCAATAATATAGGGAGTAAGGTATGAATCTCTCCTTATTAATATTAGTTTCGGTTTATTTACGGAGGTGAAACTGTTAAACAGTCTTGTAATGAGTTGATTAGTTGAAGAATTTGGAAACAATCTTATGAGATGTTTTGTCACGTATATTGGTGTTGGTACTGATGTTGTTGATGTTGGTATTGCTGTTGTTAATGTTGGTTGTTAAATTGTGATTTCGGGCTAGGCATATAAACAGGGGAGATACTGCCCGAATTTCGGCAGATTCTAAATGGAATTAATTAAGGATTTGAGATGGGCATATAATTTTGAGCCTAACAATAGTATGAATGGTTTATATGTAGATTTACGAGCGTGGAAGATAAACGTTGAATCGCCAAGGAGACCGAAAGGTATGTTAAGGCTAGTCCCTTTCTGTCACGACCCAACCCCGTGGGCCGCGACCAGTGCCCGAGCTGGGCACCTATACGTACCCGATACCCAAATTAGCATATTAACAGAATAATAATATAATAATAATATCAGTGGACGCTACAGAATTTAACAGAAAAGCAGACTTGGCACACATAGGCCGATAAGGCCATCATAGAACAAAATATCCCAAACATATGTACAGAACCCACACAGATATATCCACAGACCTCTACAGAACATATCATAATCATAAGACGGGACAGGGCCCCGTCATACCCAGAATAATGTACATATCCAGATAGCAGTGACAGACTGTACCAAAAGATGGGCTCTGAAGAAGAGAGCGCCCTAAAATAGCAGAGATGGGATCCTAATCAGATGGATCAGCGAACCTGTCGTCTGTACCTGCGCGGCATGAAAACGCAGCCCCCGAAGAAAGGGGGTCAGTACGAAATATGTACTGAATATGTAAAGCGGAATCACAGAAGTCAAATCATAATGATTACAGAAAATGAGTACAAAATCCAGAGTGTCAAATGCATATTTCCAAAACAGACAGAATGTGTACAGAAACATATGTCATATCATATCCGGTCCCTGCCACGGGACTCGGCAGACAGAACGTGGCCACCCTCCCGACACTGGTGCCACCATACAGAGGAATCAGAAAAAGGGGCGTGGCCCCGCATCATAAAATGTCATATCAAAATGGCCATAACAGATCAGATCAGAATAGGCGTACATGGCACATCATACTCCACAGACCCATGTACGCGTATACCTGCCCCCTCACATCGGGACGCGGCGAACAATGCAGAGAATCACGCTTGACAACATATCCTGGCCCGGGCTCAGTGTGGGAAACATTGGGACATCCACGAATGGAGTAGTGAGAGACTAATGCAATTTAAAAATATCATAAAATGTTTTCAAAGACTCGATGAAGCGTATCAAAGCCAAACAAATCCATGGAGTCAGACGGAATCATAATAAATGTATTTCGGATATCATAATAAATTACAGAAATATAACTTTCCTGAAGTCATTCCGAGTGTCAAAATAATTTATAATATTTAGTAGAATATTTAAAATAATATTCGTTAAGCGATTAGTAGGGTAATCGAAGCATTTCTTTCAAAAATCGCTTAAAAAGGAAGCTTTAACACATTAAGGGCAAAACCGGAAATAGTGGGCCCGCCTCGGGACAAACAAGGCGGCGGGCTTAAATTATGCCCTCTAAGCTTATGGTATCACCTAAAAAGGTTCTACAGATATTCCATGAATTTTTAAGTGATTGAGAGCAAAATTGCATAATTCCAAGAAATAGCGTATCAAAATGGTTCAATTCTACTGAAGGAAAAACTGAAATTTTCTCTTGTGGATTCCGAGGGCCATCAAGAGGTCCTTCGAGGCCCGGATCCGACCCTAACACACTAAGGACATGCCAAGGGAAGAATTGGGGTTGCTTTACATACCTTTCACGCTCCTTACGCCTTTCCAAACTCACTTCCCGTTTCGTCAAAAAACTGCAATTGGTCAAGTTTACCAATTGTAAGTTATAAATACCATAATTTCAACTTAATGCATATTTGTCTACCGAAATTTCGGCAGCACTTCCCCTATACATATAGCACCCCGAGAATTCAACTCGGCTATAGATTATCAACAACAACCCAAACGACAACATCAATATCAACAATGAACATTAAAAACACAAATATCCTTCAACTAGTCATTTTTCTCACAAGTTGACATAATCTTCAATTCAACCCAAACTTTCAACTAATATCAATAATTTCACATTCATCAACAATCAAGATCATCACCATATAGTTCTAGAAACATTTCATATCGTTTTCCTCAAGTTATACACTCGATATACATGATATACAATTTTCCGCCAAAGTCATAACTTATGCAAAACATCGAATCTTTGGCATACAATTTCATAACAAGTTTCCAACTTCCAAATTCAAATCTCAAACTCTCCAAATTCTACAAATGGTCACAATTACCAAATATTAATTATACGCTCTTAGGAATTGAATCTTAAGTTAACATCTTTCTACAAAAATTTGGGCAGCATCTCCCCTGTTTATATGCCTAGCCCGAATTCTCAATTCAACAACCAGCACAACAATAACAATACCAGAATCAATAGTATTATTTCCCACATCAAATTATTCCATAAAACATCCCATGGGGTGTTTGTACCATATTTCCACCAACCAAATTAATTTACAGCAGTTAAACAACTCCTTTTCCGTAAATCAACCAAGATTAATGTTAACAATGAAAGATTCATACCTATATCGCGATAATATTTCTGTATCTTCACTTCTTCACCCTGACCTTGAGCCACAACACATTACTACACAATTTTGTAGTTGCAACTGTGCGCTGTCTGGACCGGAATTTGAAAATTATATTTTGATTTGCGTGAAAATTGATGGGTGGAAGTTGGTGGAAGTTTTCAGAGATTTTGGGGAGGCTTAGAGGGTGTTTTGTTGTTGATTGGGGGCTAAAGCCCCGTTATATAACCTTTTAGAATCTGCCAGAACTGTCTCGAAAAGTGTTCAGCGCGATCGCGCCACCTTCTGGCGCGTTCGCGCTGTGTTACAGATTTTCTTCTGCGCGTTCGCGCCCCTCCCAGGCGCGATCGCGCAGACCTTTTTTTCTGCCTGGACCTTCGTTCAGTAAAACGGTCATAACGTTTGATCCCGATATCGTATGAGGGCCCACGACCTATGGATGGAAAGCTAATTCAATTATCTACAACCTTTATTTCTGGGCGTTTTCCCAAATTCCAAATTTATAATACCTTTTTTGCCCCTAGAAGTCAGATCATCCGAAAATGCTTCCTTAAATTGTCCCTTTTGGAGGGCTTCCACTTTGGTTTTGCCCAAGGGTCCTTCTTGACTTGTGTTTAACTTCACATATGTGATTCATATAATTTGTCACATGTCCCAAAAAAAAATCTTGACGTGTGGGCCCACCTCAACTTACAATTAATCCGACGTTCAAAAAAATACGGGATGTAACATCCTCCCCCCCTTTAGAACATTCGTCCTCGAATGTTCAACTAGCCTTATGGGGTATTATAATACGTCGAAGAGGTCTCTTTCTTTCCTTCAAAATTTCCCAATCGTTACTATTACTATCCTCCTTTTACGTACTCGTTTTCTTTCTATTTCCGAACATCGTTGTGCTAGAACGTCCCGGCCTTAGCTAGCGACGGAATTGGTGTCAGTTTACTTGAAATATCTGTACCATGTCTTTCGCTTTGTCTCTCCAATTCTGTTCAGTTAATATCTTTCATACCTCGCGACACTGGCTGTTGAGGTCCACCTGTCGGTCGGTACAGTCATGAATGGGGTGTCATATGCACACATACACATTTACTACCATTTCTCTCACAAAACAGTTCCCAAACGCCTATTCAAACTTACTCTCGGTCCCAAGCTACATTGCGCTATCTTCTTCCTCACCAGCTTATCTTGTCTTAGTCTACCCGATTTCTTGAGGGTTTCTAATCACTCCGCATATCCTAATCTCCTTTAAGTTATCCCAAATTTTCCATTCGTCCCTTATTCCTATACTTGTGAAAATTTTGTTTACTTCTCAGGGGGTCACCCATCCCAGAATTGCTCTGGCCCTAGCACGCTTAACCTCGAAACTTTAGTTCACTTAGACACGTTAACGCTGATATAATAGCACCCACTTCCTCACACGACCCTTTTTACGCAATCTAGGGCAAACTGGGGTCTTAACAATTTCCGAACAATTTTCGTAGCGGGTCCCACTCCACTCTAGAGAGGGTCTTTCATTTTTCTAATTATGCATTTATTATATTAGCCCTCTAAATCTTCAAGACTCACCTTTTATTATATGCACGGCTACCCCAACGGTTTTTGTCAATTCGGGTGTTTCCTCAATCCTATTAGTAACTAGGACAGGCAAATGTACCACAAAATAGAGCCTAGACCGATCATTACACATATATTTCGAGAAAGGAATAATAATATACCTATATCCGCATTTGGTGGCGTCTCCGAATCCTGTCGACTAGTCAGGGAATAGATGCGGTTCGATGGACCGCCAGAACTGGAAGCTCCGCCACGGCCTCTACCGCGGCCTGCTGGTGCTGATGTACCTTGTCCCGGGGGGTGCATAGCTACAGATGAAGATGATGAACCAACAGCTAATCTGGTAGGCTGCGCTGCACCACCCAAATTACCCTTATACGGGCAATCTCTCACAGAATGGCCCTGACGGCCACAAGAAAAACATGCACCGGTGACTCTGTAGCATTCTCCAGGATGATATCTGCCACAATAAGAACACAGAGGCCTGGGTGGCCTCATCTGACCGGAACCCCCATCTGTCCGCGGACCTGAAGCCCTGGAGCTCTGGCCTGCTCCTGAATACCCTGGGCTATCGAATCTTCGACCTGTAAACTGCGGAGGTGTGCTCTGTGCCGGCTGGGAAGGATGTCTGCTAGACTGCTGCTGTTCCTGAGGCTGCCTACTCCAAGACTCCCCAGAATACCCAGCTGATCTGGCCCTCTTGGGTTGTCTCCGATCCTGGCTCCTGTCGGGCTGATGTCCTCTACGCCGGTCCTCCATACCCTGGGCATGTGCCTGTATACGGGCAATATCCATACTGGGCTGAGCAGCCAACACCAAACAACTGTCGACCAAATAATCGTCCAGCCCCATAATGTACCTGTGCATCCTGTCAGTCATAGTAGCTACCACAGCAGGTGCATATCGGGCCAACGAATCAAACTCCAGACTGTAATCTCGAACGCTGCGACCCCTCTGTCTCAGCAATAAAAATCTGTCGGCCCTAGCCCGTCGTAGCTCCGGAGGTAGGAAGTATCCAAGAAAAGCCTCAGAAAACTCATCCCAGACTGCTGGGGGAGCACCAACGCCTCTGGCTAACTCCCAAGACTCGTACCAATTAGCCGCTACATCATACAACCGGTACGAAGCCAACGCGACTGACTCTGTCTCGGAAGCATTAATCAAATGTAAGGTGCGCCGCATCTTCCTGATAAACTCCTCGGGATCCTCCTCGGGCTTTGTCCCGAAGAACTCTGGAGGACTACAAGTCAAAAACTCACGGGCTCTCGAACTATCACGCCTGACTGCCCGGTCACCTCCCAGTCCATGCCCCTGAACCTGCCCTGCCACAAGTCTCGTCAGCAACTGGACTGCCTCTCTCATAGACTGATCCTCAGTGCCTGGTCGTGGAGCTGGAGGCTCAGGTACTGGAACTGCGGGAGCTGGCGGTGGAGCCGCCCCCCGATCTGCGGCTGCGACCGCCCCAATCTCCTCCACGAGTGGCGGTGTAGAAGAACCCTCTGTCTGGGGCAAAGTCTCAGGAGCAATATATGCCTGGGCCCTGGTAGTCCTCTGGACCCGGCTAGTCTCTCCTACGGCCACTGACTTGGCCTTTTGGGCCGCTGTCGCCTTTTTTGGAGGCATATCTGCAAATGTAACCATTCGTTAGGGAGGAGTCATCCTGATAACACAGCTCTAACGCACGATCTAAGACAGAAAGAAGGGTAGTATCCTAAATGCCCTGTAGCCTCCTGTTTATAGGCGTGGTGCACAACACACCGATAAACAAGACTCTACTAGACACGGTCTGTGGACATTCCGAGGACGAACCGCTCTGATACCACTTTTGTCACGACCCAACCCCGTGGGCCGCGACCAGTGCCCGATCTGGGCACCTATACGTACCCGATACCCAAATTAGCATATTAACAGAATAATAATATAATAATAATATCAGTGGACGCTACAGAATTTAACAGAAAAGCAGACTTGGCACACATAGGCCGATAAGGCCATCATAGAACAAAATATCCCAAACATATGTACAGAACCCACACAGATATATCCACAGACCTCTACAGAACATATCATAATCATAAGACGGGACAGGGCCCCGTCATACCCAGAATAATGTACATATCCAGATAGCAGTGACAGACTGTACCAAAAGATGGGCTCTGAAGAAGAGAGCGCCCCAAAATAGCAGAGATGGGATCCTAAACAGATGGATCAGCGAACCTGTCGTCTGTACCTGCGCGGCATGAAAACGCAGCCCCCGAAGAAAGGGGGTCAGTACGAAATATGTACTGAATATGTAAAGCGGAATCACAGAAGTCAAATCATAATGATTACAGAAAATGAGTACAAAATCCAGAGTGTCAAATGCATATTTCCAAAACAGACAGAATGTGTACAGAAACATATGTCATATCATATCCGGTCCCTGCCACGGGACTCGGCAGACAGAACGTGGCCACCCTCCCGACACTGGTGCCACCATACAGAGGAATCAGAAAAAGGGGCGTGGCCCCGCATCATAAAATGTCATATCAAAATGGCCATAACAGATCAGATCAGAATAGGCGGACATGGCACATCATACTCCACAGACCCATGTACGCGTATACCTGCCCCCTCACATCGGGACGCGGCGAACAATGCAGAGAATCACGCTTGACAACATATCCTGGCCCGGGCTCAGTGTGGGAAACATTGGTACATCCACGAATGGAGTAGTGAGAAACTAATGCAATTTAAAAATATCATAAAATGTTTTCAAAGACTCGATGAAGCGTATCAAAGCCAAACAAATCCATGGAGTCAGACGGAATCATAATAAATGTATTTCGGATATCATAATAAATTACAGAAATATAACTTTCCTGAAGTCATTCCGAGTGTCAAAATAATTTATAATATTTAGTAGAATATTTAAAATAATATTCGTTAAGCGATTAGTAGGGTAATCGAAGCATTTCTTTCAAAAATCGCTTAAAAAGGAAGCTTTAACACATTAAGGGCAAAACCGGAAATAGTGGGCCCGCCTCGGGACAAACAAGACGGCGGGCTCAAATTATGCCCTCTAAGCTTATGGTATCACCTAAAAAGGTTCTACAGATATTCCATGAATTTTTAAGTGATTGAGAGCAAAATTGCATAATTCCAAGAAATAGCGTATCAAAATGGTTCAATTCTACTGAAAGAAAAAGTGAAATTTTCTCTTGCGGATTCCGAGGGCCATCAAGAGGTCCTTCGAGGCCCGGATCCGACCCTAACACACTAAGGGCATGCCAAGGGAAGAATTGGGGTTGCTTTACATACCTTTCACGCTCCTTACGCCTTTCCAAACTCACTTCCCGTTTCGTCGAAAAACTGCAATTGGTCAAGTTTACCAATTGTAAGTTATAAATACCATAATTTCAACTTAATGCATATTTGTCTACCGAAATTTCGGCAGGACTTCCCCTATACATATAGCACCCCGAGAATTCAACTCGGCTATAGATTATCAACAACAACCCAAACGACAACATCAATATCAACAATGAACATTAAAAACACAAATATCCTTCAACTAGTCATTTTTCTCACAAGTTGACATAATCTTCAATTCAACCCAAACTTTCAACTAATATCAATAATTTCACATTCATCAACAATCAAGATCATCACCATATAGTTCTAGAAACATTTCATATCGTTTTCCTCAAGTTATACACTCGATATACATGATATACAATTTTCCGCCAAAGTCATAACTTATGCAAAACATCGAATCTTTGGCATACAATTTCATAACAAGTTTCCAACTTCCAAATTCAAATCCCAAACTCTCCAAATTCTACAAATGGTCACAATTACCAAATATTAATTATACGCTCTTAGGAATTGAATCTTAAGTTAACATCTTTCTACAGAAATTTGGGCAGCATCTCCCCTCTTTATATGCCTAGCCCGAATTCTCAATTCAACAACCAGCACAACAATAACAATACCAGAATCAATAGTATTATTTCCCACATCAAATTATTCCATAAAACATCCCATAGGGTGTTTGTACCATATTTCCACCAACCAAATTAATTTACAGCAGTTAAACAACTCCTTTTCCGTAAATCAACCAAGATTAATGTTAACAATGAAAGATTCATACCTATATCGCGATAATATTTCTGTATCTTCACTTCTTCACCCTGACCTTGAGCCACAACACATTACTACACAATTTTGTAGTTGCAACTGTGCGCTGTCTGGACCGGAATTTGAAAATTATATTTTGTTTTGCGTGAAAATTGATGGGTGGAAGTTGGTGGAAGTTTTCAGAGATTTTGGGGAGGCTTAGAGGGTGTTTTGTTGTTGATTGGGGGCTAAAGCCCCGTTATATAACCTTTTAGAATCTGCCAGAACTGTCTCGAAAAGTGTTCAGCGCGATCGCGCCACCTTCTGGCGCGTTCGCGCTGTGTTACAGATTTTCTTCTGCGCGTTCGCGCCCCTCCCAGGCGCGATCGCGCAGACCTTTTTTTTCTGCCTGGACCTTCGTTCAGTAAAACGGTCATAACGTTTGATCCCGATATCGTATGAGGGCCCACGACCTATGGATGGAAAGCTAATTCAACTATCTACATCTTTTATTTCTGGGAGTTTTCCCAAATTCCAAATTTATAATACCGTTTTTGCCCCTAGAAGTCAGATCATCCGAAAATGCTTCCTTAAATTGTCCCTTTTGGAGGGCTTCCACTTTGATTTGGCCCAAGGGTCCTTCTTGACTTGTGTTTAACTTCACATATGTGATTCATATAATTTGTCACATGTCCCAAAAAAAAATCTTGACGTGTGGGCCCCACCTCAACTTACAATTAATCCGACGTTCAAAAAAATACGGGATGTAACACTTTCTTTCAAAAGGCATGATTCTTATGTTGTGATTCCATATATGTTTCCATAATCTTCTCAATTTCAAAAGTTAGAAGTTCATGATTCTTAAAAGCTTCCTATGATACTAAATATGAGTTGTTTTCCATAATGTCCTTATCCTCAAAAGTTAGAGATTCATGATTCCAAGAGTTTCTTACGATGCTAAGGATGAGTATGCTTTATGAAGATAATGATGATGATGGTGACTTTGTTTCGAGAAGTTCCAAAGCTATGATTTTAATGTTATTATGAGAGTATCGAGGTTATTTAATGTTTTTCTTGAATTGCTCATTGTTGTTGATCTCACCTTATGAATTTGTCCTTCGAGGTAAGATATAACAACAATGATTATTCCATAATATAAATCGGAGGTTTCCAACCTTACGTCACTCCAATAGAGTTGTAGGTTTTACTTGGGCTCTCATGCATGCTTTATAATAATGTATGTATTTTAATAACACCGCACCGCCCAATAGGCGGCCGGGCAGACACACCACTGCAATAGGCAGCTTATGCCCCGGACGCGGGCTAATGATGATAACACTGTGCCTAAATGGCCGACCAGCATAACACCGTACCTATATGGTCGGGCAGTTTACTTATGTTTGTTTATAATGTTGTTTAAAAGAAGTTAAAGCTAGCATGCATGACATCCGCCCTAAGAGGCAATCAGATGTACAGGTTATCTCTTTATCTCATGTTATGTTCCATATTTCTTGTTATGTTCGTATTTATGCCTTACATACTCAGTACACTGTAGGTACTGACGTCCTTTCTTGTGGACGCTGCGTTCATGCCTGTAGGATCAGATAGCCAGCCAGACGGCTCAGACTAGTAGGATCTCCTCTCAGCCACAGTCAGTGCGCTCCATTGGTCCGGAGCTGCAGCCCTTTTTTTGTATGCCATTTTGCTATGTAAATATGAGGATATGACAGGGCCTTGTCCTGTCTTTTCTACAGTTTATATTCCATAGAGGTCTGTAGACAGTTGTACATAGTGGGAGCGTCATGCAGCTTTGTGGTCTCTTATCTTATGTACAGTACATGTAGGGACCATGTCAGACTACGTTGTCATCCTTTGCACGCATGCCTCTCTCTCTCTCTCTCTCTCTCTCTCTCTCTCTATATATATATATATATATATATATATATATATATATATATGGATTATTATGAGTTGTGAGATAGAGTCTATTGTATAAATCTTACTGTTGCTCCCAAACGCACACGCAAGTATACGTGGTCGTACAAGTAATATAGACTGTTAAGTCCAGATATCGATCTCACAGAGACTTAGATTCTACTGTCAAACTAATTCAAATTCGAATAAAACTATTCAAGGAAGTGAAAATCAAGGTGTGTGTTGTAACTAAACTAAGACTGAAAAGTAAATAACCCGTGATAGGTGTTTTTGTGACCGAGAGTAATTTGACAAAGACTGTAAGATTTATCAGATGAGAGAAATATCTAGGGTCATGGCTTTCGACAATCCAGTTGGTCTTTGGACAATTTCACCTATTTTATTTCCTGGGTTACTAGTTGACGGGTTAATTATAACTTTATGACATTCTTTTGAACTACTCACAAGCCTGTAGATGTTACTATAATGCCTATATCTCTATGGTCATCAGAGGTAACAAGAACGCATTTAATTCTCCGTATTCAACTAAGTAGGGCTAAAAGGTATATCTCTATCCTCAGTAGCGAACCATTAAATCGAACAAACTCTATTTATTCTTATTACGTACATGAACTCCCTTTCTCAAGTCCAATTCACGCACCATGGATAGTATCTAATTATTGGCCAGATAATCAAACAATTAAGATCAAGAATAAATAAGAAACCCAAAATATGAAAAATAAATAGATCATAATTGTCGTCAAACCAACTATCATGTCTTTCGCCACAACCCTAGAATTAATAAGGTTAGATACTCATGATTCTCAATGAACAATAAGAATTCATGAATAATCTAGGGTTAAAAAGATGAAAATAAAATAAAATCTAGAGAGAAGGTAATATAACGGCTTACAAGTCTTGGAATAATCCCAGTACGTCCTTAATAACGAACAAAACATCTATTTATAGTTTAGGTTTGTTAACCAAATAAAAGGGTCCTAATCCTCATTAAAATCGGACAAAATTGGGCCTTTCCGCGTTGGCCACGCATCGCGAGTCCAACGCGGGGTCTTCAGTGATTTTAGCCCCTATTTGTGCTGAGCCCGCCTCAGACCTGAGTAATAACTTCTGAAGCTTGACATTTCCTTATGGACCTGCGACGTGGGCCTGGCACCTGAGTGTCACCTCGTGTTACCTCCGAGATGCGGGTCTGGCTCATTTGTGCTCAATCCTTCCAGAAATTCACCTAAGTTTCGCAAGCTTCTCTCGTTCACTCGTGTACACAAGATCACCTCCAGAATCAAACAAAACTGCTCGGTTTCCCGTCGTTTGTCTTCATCGTACCTAGACACATGAAATATAGCTACATAAGCTCAAATACGACGATTTCATCATATATTAGGCGATAAAAGTCTTAAAAATGGGATGTAAAATGACACGAAACATAATATTTGTGCCAAATATCACCACCACCCACTTAAACTTTGCTCGCCCTCGATCAATCACGAACCAACACCAGATTTAACTCATTCAGCCAGGTCTGCAATGGGATTCGGCTAGTATGGCTATCTCAAAGGAAAGATTTCAAAACCAAAACAACGAGCCAAGTTACGAAAGCCATGCCAAAGATTTAAAACCTTATTTTTAGCAACAATGACCATTTTCCTGAAAAACACGTCACTTCTTAAAAAACAATTGACCCAACGACACCACTTTAAAGCATGTAAACATTATTATGACCAAGAAATCAATCACTTCACCACTCTATTGCTTATTATCTGCCCTCACCAAAAGAAAGTAGTCCATATCTCTCAAGAATTACATATGTTTAAATGAATGGACATAACATCGATAATTACGCTCACTCTCACAAAGAATATCATATGCAAAGTACGACGTACCATAGGCTTACCCATAGTGTAACCACTCCACTAATACAAGTAAGACGAACATAGAATCAAGTGGGACTTTGAGGGTTGTAATATAGGCTAAGGGACGGGTAGGGATTATTTGGATAATAGTGACTATCCTCCCTAAGCACTTTAATACATATACTTCTTTCATTCTTGCACGACTTCTTTATTAGCCCTTATTCAACGCCAACCAACCTTTAAATTTCTCCAAATTCACCCTTTTTTTTTATTTAGGCACCACTCTTTTAGAAAGTGACACAAGTTAGAAGGAAAACCCTTTTTTTTTGTCTTTCCTTTTCTTTTTTTTTTTCATTCCCAACTAATAAGTGCATTGGTTCTTTTCATTCGGTGCTCCATTAGTCTTCT